>NW_027477057.1:0-103913 GCF_051020955.1 Megalopta genalis
AAATCAACGCGAAACATACGATGTAACTTCAATATCATGCGAAACACACGATTTCGATTCAAATTCGTGCGAAATAGAGATTTTAAACAAACGATTTAGCTTCAAATTCATGCGAAATGAACAATTTAGCTTCAGATTAATGCGAAATACATGAATTAGCTTTAAATCAACGCGAAACATACGATGTAACTTCAATATCATGCGAAACACACGATTTCGATTCAAATTCGTGCGAAATAGAGATTTTAACCAACGATTTAGATTCAAATTCATGCGAAATGAACAATTTAGCTTCAGATTCATGCGAAATACACGAATTAGCTTTAAATCAACGCGAAACATACGATTTAGCTGCAATATCATGCGATATACACGATTTCGCTTAAAATTCGTGCGAAATAGCGATTTTAAACAAACGATTTAGCTTCAAATTCATGTGATATGAACAATTTAGCTTCAGATTAATGCGAAATACACGAATTAGCTTTAAATCAACTCGAAACATACGATTTAGCAGAAATATCACGCGATATACACAATTTCGCTTCAAATTCTTGCGAAATAGCGATTTTAAACAAACGATATAGCTTCAAATTCATGTGATATGAACTATTTAACTTCAGATTCATGCGAAATACACGAATTAGCTTTAAATCAACGCGAAACATACGATTTAACTTCAATATCATGCGAAACACACGATTTCGATTCAAATTCGTGCGAAATAGAGATTTTAAACAAACGATTTAGCTTCAAATTCATGCGAAATGAACAATTTAGCTTCAGATTCATGCGAAATACACGAATTAGCTTTAAATCAACGCGAAACATACGATTTAGCAGAAATATCATGCGATATACACGATTTCGCTTCAAATTCTTGCGAAATAGAGATTTTAAACAAACGATTTAGCTTCAAATTCGTGTGATATGAACTATTTAACTTCAGATTCACGCGAAATACACGAATTAGCTTTAAATCAACGCGAAACATACGATTTAACTTCAATATCAAGCGATATACACGATTTCGCTTCAAATTCGTGAGAAATAGCGATTTTAAACAAACGATATAGCTTCAAATTCATGTGATATGAACAATTTAGCTTCAGATTAATGCGAAATACACGAATTAGCTTTAATCAACGCGAAACATACGATGTAACTTCAATATCATGCGAAACACACGATTTCGATTCAAATTCGTGCGAAATAGAGATTTTAAACAAACGATTTAGCTTCAAAATTGGTGTGATATGAACTATTTAACTTCAGATTCATGCGAAATACACGAATTAGCTTTAAATCAACGCGAAACATACGATTTAGCTTCAATATCATGCGATATACACGATTTCGCTTCAAATTCTTGCGAAATAGCGATTTTAAATAAACGATTTAGCTTCAAATTCATGTGATATGAACAATTTAGCTTCAGATTAATGCGAAATACACGAATTAGCTTTAAATCAACGCGAAACATACGATGTAACTTCAATATCATGCGAAACACACGATTTCGATTCAAATTCGTGCGAAATAGAGATTTTAAACAAACGATTTAGCTTCAAATTCATGCGAAATGAACAATTTAGCTTCAGATTAATGCGAAATACATGAATTAGCTTTAAATCAACGCGAAACATACGATGTAACTTCAATATCATGCGAAACACACGATTTCGATTCAAATTCGTGCGAAATAGAGATTTTAACCAACGATTTAGATTCAAATTCATGCGAAATGAACAATTTAGCTTCAGATTCATGCGAAATACACGAATTAGCTTTAAATCAACGCGAAACATACGATTTAGCTTCAATATCATGCGATATACACGATTTCGCTTAAAATTCGTGCGAAATAGCGATTTTAAACAAACGATTTAGCTTCAAATTCATGTGATATGAACAATTTAGCTTCAGATTAATGCGAAATACACGAATTAGCTTTAAATCAACTCGAAACATACGATTTAGCAGAAATATCACGCGATATACACAATTTCGCTTCAAATTCTTGCGAAATAGCGATTTTAAACAAACGATATAGCTTCAAATTCATGTGATATGAACTATTTAACTTCAGATTCATGCGAAATACACGAATTAGCTTTAAATCAACGCGAAACATACGATTTAACTTCAATATCATGCGAAACACACGATTTCGATTCAAATTCGTGCGAAATAGAGATTTTAAACAAACGATTTAGCTTCAAATTCATGCGAAATGAACAATTTAGCTTCAGATTCATGCGAAATACACGAATTAGCTTTAAATCAACGCGAAACATACGATTTAGCAGAAATATCATGCGATATACACGATTTCGCTTCAAATTCTTGCGAAATAGCGATTTTAAACAAACGATTTAGCTTCAAATTCGTGTGATATGAACTATTTAACTTCAGATTCACGCGAAATACACGAATTAGCTTTAAATCAACGCGAAACATACGATTTAACTTCAATATCAAGCGATATACTCGATTTCGCTTCAAATTCGTGAGAAATAGCGATTTTAAACAAACGATTTAGCTTCAAATTCGTGTGATATGAACTATTTAACTTCAGATTCACGCGAAATACACGAATTAGCTTTAAATCAACGCGAAACATACGATTTAACTTCAATATCAAGCGATATACTCGATTTCGCTTCAAATTCGTGAGAAATAGCGATTTTAAACAAACGATTTAGCTTCAAATTCATGCGAAATGAACAATTTAGCTTCAGATTCATGCGAAATACACGAATTAGCTTTAAATCAACGCGAAACATACGATTTAGCTTCAATATCATGCGATATACACGATTTCGCTTCAAATTCGTGCGAAATAGCGATTTTAAACAAACGATTTTGCTTCAAATTCATGTGATATGAACAATTTAGCTTCAGATTAATGCGAAATACACGAAGTAGCTTTAAATCAACGCGAAACATACGATTTAGCAGAAATATCATGCAATATACACGATTTCGCTTCAAATTCTTGCGAAATAGCGATTTTAAACAAACGATTTAGCTTCAAATTCATGCGAAATTAACAATTTTGCTTCAGATTCATGCGAAATACACGAATTAGCTTTAAATCAATGCGAAACATACGATTTATCGACAATATCATGCGAAACACACGATTTCGCTACAAATTCTTGCGAAATAGCGATTTTAAATAAACGATTTAGCTTCAAATTCATGTGATATGAACAATTTAGCTTCAGATTAATGCGAAATACACGAATTAGCTTTAAATCAACGCGAAACATACGATGTAACTTCAATATCATGCGAAACACACGATTTCGATTCAAATTCGTGCGAAATAGAGATTTTAACCAACGATTTAGCTTCAAATTCATGGGAAATGAACAATTTAGCTTCAGATTCATGCGAAATACACGAATTACCTTTAAATCAACGCGGAACATACGATTTAGCTTCAATATCATGCGATATACACGATTTCGCTTAAAATTCGTGCGAAATAGCGGTTTTAAACAAACGATTTAGCTTCAAATTCATGTGATATGAACAATTTAGCTTCAGATTAATGCGAAATACACGAATTAGCTTTAAATCAACTCGAAACATACGATTTAGCAGAAATATCACGCGATATACACGATTTCGCTTCAAATTCTTGCGAAATAGCGATTTTAAACAAACGATTTAGCTTCAAATTCATGTGATATGAACTATTTAACTTCAGATTCATGCGAAATACACGAATTAGCTTTAAATCAACGCGAAACATACGATTTAACTTCAATATCATGCGAAACGCACGATTTCGATTCAAATTCGGGCGAAATAGAGATTTTAAACAAACGATTTAGCTTCAAATTCATGCGAAATGAACAATTTAGCTTCAGATTAATGCGAAATACACGAATTAGCTTTAAATCAACGCGAAACATACGATTTAGCAGAAATATCATGCGATATACACGATTTCGCTTCAAATTCTTGCGAAATAGCGATTTTAAACAAACGATTTAGCTTCAAATTCATGCGAAATGAACAATTTTGCTTCAGATTCATGCGAAATACACGAATTAGCTTTAAATCAACGCGAAACATACGATTTAGCTTCAATATCATGCGAAACACACGATTTCGATTCAAATTCGTGCGAAATAGAGATTTTAAACAAACGATTTAGCTTCAAATTCATGCGAAATGAACAATTTAGCTTCAGATTCATGCGAAATAAACGAATTAGCTTTAAATCAACGCGAAACATACGATTTAGCAGAAATATCATGCGATATACACGATTTCGCTTCAAATTCTTGCGAAATAGCGATTTTAAACAAACGATTTAGCTTAAAATTCGTCTGATATGAACTATTTAACTTCAGATTCACGCGATATACACGAATTAGCTTTAAATCAACGCGAAACATACGATTTAGCTTCAATATCATGCGATATACACGATTTCGCTTAAAATTCGTGCGAAATAGCGATTTAAACAAACGATTTAGCTTCAAATTCATGTGGTAAGAACAATTTAGCTTCAGATTAATGCGAAATACACGAATTAGCTTTAAATCAACTCGTAACATACGATTTAGCAGAAATATCACGCGATATACACGATTTCGCTTCAAATTCTTGCGAAATAGCGATTTTAAACTAACGATTTAGCTTCAAATTCATGTGATATGAACTATTTAACTTCAGATTCATGCGAAATACACGAATTAGCTTTAAATCAACGCGAAACATACGATCTAGCAGAAATATCATGCGATATACACGATTTCGCTTCAAATTCTTGCGAAATAGCGATTTTAAACAAACGATTTAGCTTCAAATTCATGCGAAATGAACAATTTTGCTTCAGATTCATGCGAAATACACGAATTAGCTTTAAATCAATGCGAAATATACGATTTAGCTTCAATATCATGCGAAACACACGATTTCGATTCAAATTCGTGCGAAATAGAGATTTTAAACAAACGATTTAGCTTCAAATTCATGCGAAATGAACAATTTAGCTTCAGATTCATGCGAAATAAACGAATTAGCTTTAAATCAACGCGAAACATACGATTTAGCAGAAATATCATGCGATATACACGATTTCGCTTCAAATTCTTGCGAAATAGCGATTTTAAACAAACGATTTAGCTTCAAATTCGTCTGATATGAACTATTTAACTTCAGATTCACGCGATATACACGAATTAGCTTTAAATCAACGCGAAACATACGATTTAGCTTCAATATCATGCGATATACACGATTTCGCTTCAAATTCGTGCGAAATAGCGATTTTAAACAAACGATTTAGCTTCAAATTCATGTGATATGAACAATTTAGCTTCAGATTAAAGCGAAATACACGAATTAGCTTTAAATCAACGCGAAACATACGATTTAGCTTCAATATCATGCGAAACACACGATTTCGATTCAAATTCGTGCGAAATAGAGATTTTAAACAAACGATGTAGCTTCAAATTCATGCGAAATGAACAGTTTAGCTTCAGATTCATGCGAAATACACGAATTAGCATTAAATCAATGCGAAACATACGATTTAGCAGAAATATCATGCGATATACACGATTTCGCTTCAAATACTTGCGAAATAGCGATTTTAAACAAACGATTTAGCTTCAAATTCGTGTGATATGAACTATTTTACTTCAGATTCACGCGAAATACACGAATTAGCTTTAAATCAACGCGAAACATACGATTTAGCTTCAATATCATGCGATATACACGATTTCGCTTCAAATTCGTGCGAAATAGCGATTTTAAACAAACGATTTAGCTTCAAATTCATGTGATATGAACAATTTAGCTTCAGATTAAAGCGAAATACACGAATTAGCTTTAAATCAACGCGAAACATACGATTTAGCTTCAATATCATGCGAAACACACGATTTCGATCCAAATTCGTGCGAAATAGAGATTTTAAACAAACGATGTAGCTTCAAATTCATGCGAAATGAACAGTTTAGCTTCAGATTCATGCGAAATACACGAATTAGCTTTAAATCAACGCGAAACATACGATTTAGCTTCAATATCATGCGATATACACGATTTCGCTTCAAATTCTTGCGAAATAACGATTTTAAATAAACGATTTAGCTTCAAATTCATGTGATATGAACAATTTAGCTTCAGATTAATGCGAAATACACGAATTAGCTTTAAATCAACGCGAAACATACGATGTAACTTCAATATCATGCGAAACACACGATTTCGATTCAAATTCGTGCGAAATAGAGATTTTAACCAACGATTTAGATTCAAATTCATGCGAAGTGAACAATTTAGCTTCAGATTCATGCGAAATACACGAATTAGCTTTAAATCAACGCGAAACATACGATTTAGCTTCAATATCATGCGATATACACGATTTCGCTTAAAATTCGTGCGAAATAGCGATTTTAAACAAACGATTTAGCATCAAATTCATGTGATATGAACAATTTAGCTTCAGATTAATGCGAATACACGAATTAGCTTTAAATCAACTCGAAACATACGATTTAGCAGAAATATCACGCGATATACACGATTTCGCTTCAAATTCTTGCGAAATAGCGATTTTAAATAAACGATTTAGCTTCAAATTCATGCGATATGAACAATTTAGCTTCATATTAATGCGAAATACACGAATTAGCTTTAAATCAACGCGAAACATACGATTTAACTTCAATATCAAGCGATATACACGATTTCGCTTAAAATTCGTGCGAAATAGCGATTTTAAACAAACGATTTAGCTTCAAATTCATGTGATATGAACAATTTAGCTTCAGATTAATGCGAAATACACGAATTAGCTTTAAATCAACTCGAAACATACGATTTAGCAGAAATATCACGCGATATACACGATTTCGCTTCAAATTCTTGCGAAATAGCGATTTTGAACAAACGATTTAGCTTCAAATTCATGTGGTATGAACTATTTAACTTCAGATTCATGCGAAATACACGAATTAGCTTTAAATCAACGCGAAACATACGATTTAACTTCAATATCAAGCGATATACACGATTTCGCTTCAAATTCGTGAGAAATAGCGATTTTAAACAAACGATTTAGCTTCAAATTCATGCGAAATGAACAATTTAGCTTCAGATTCATGCGAAATACACGAATTAGCTTTAAATCAACGCGAAACATACGATTTAGCTTCAATATCATGCGATATACACGATTTCGCTTAAAATTCGTGCGAAATAGCGATTTTAAACAAACGATTTAGCATCAAATTCATGTGATATGAACAATTTAGCTTCAGATTAATGCGAAATACACGAATTAGCTTTAAATCAACTCGAAACATACGATTTAACTTCAATATCATGCGAAACACACGATTTCGATTCAAATTCGAGCGAAATAGAGATTTTAAACAAACGATTTAGCTTCAAATTCATGCGAAATGAACAATTTAGCTTCAGATTCATGCGAAATACACGAATTAGCTTTAAATCAACGCGAAACATACGATTTAGCAGAAATATCATGCGATATACATGATTTCGCTACAAATTCTTGCGAAATAGCGATTTTAAACAAACGATTTAGCTTCAAATTCATGTGATATGAACAATTTAGCTTCAGATTAATGCGAAATACACGAATTAGCTTTAAATCAACTCGAAACATACGATTTAGCAGAAATATCACGCGATATACCCGATTTCGCTTCAAATTCTTGCGAAATAGCGATTTTAAACAAACGATTTAGCTTCAAATTCATGTGATATGAACTATTTAACTTCAGATCCATGCGAAATACACGAATTAGCTTTAAATCAACGCGAAACATACGATTTAACTTCAATATCATGCGAAACACACGATTTTGATTCAAATTCGTGCGAAATAGAGATTTTAAACAAACGATTTAGCTTCAAATTCATGCGAAATGAACAGTTTAGCTTCAGATTCATGCGAAATACACGAATTAGCTTTAAATCAACGCGAAACATACGATTTAGCTTCAATATCATGCGATATACACGATTTCGCTTAAAATTCGTGCGAAATAGCGATTTTAAACAAACGATTTAGCATCAAATTCATGTGATATGAACAATTTAGCTTCAGATTAATGCGAAATACACGAATTAGCTTTAAATCAACGCGAAACATACGATTTAACTTCAATATCATGCGAAACACACGATTTTGATTCAAATTCGTGCGAAATAGAGATTTTAAACAAACGATTTAGCTTCAAATTCATGCGAAATGAACAGTTTAGCTTCAGATTCATGCGAAATACACGAATTAGCTTTAAATCAACGCGAAACATACGATTTAGCTTCAATATCATGCGATATACACGATTTCGCTTAAAATTCGTGCGAAATAGCGATTTTAAACAAACGATTTAGCATCAAATTCATGTGATATGAACAATTTAGCTTCAGATTAATGCGAAATACACGAATTAGCTTTAAATCAACTCGAAACATACGATTTAACTTCAATATCATGCGAAACACACGATTTCGATTCAAATTCGTGCGAAATAGAGATTTTAAACAAACGATTTAGCTTCAAATTCATGCGAAATGAACAATTTAGCTTCAGATTCATGCGAAATACACGAATTAGCTTTAAATCAACGCGAAACATACGATTTAGCAGAAATATCATGCGATATACACGATTTCGCTACAAATTCTTGCGAAATAGCGATTTTAAACAAACGATTTAGCTTCAAATTTATGTGATATGAACAATTAGCTTCAGATTAATGCGAAATACACGAATTAGCTTTAAATCAACTCGAAACATACGATTTAGCAGAAATATCACGCGATATACACGATTTCGCTTCAAATTCTTGCGAAATAGCGATTTTAAACAAACGATTTAGCTTCAAATTCGTGTGATATGAACTATTTAACTTCAGATTCACGCGAAATACACGAATTAGCTTTAAATCAATGCGAAACATACGATTTATCGACAATATCATGCGAAACACACGATTTCGCTTCAAATTCGTGCGAAATAGAGATTTTAAACAAAGATTTAGCTTCAAATTCATGCGAAATGAACAATTTAGCTTCAGATTAATGCGAAATACACGAATTGGCTTTAAATCAACGCGAAACATACGATGTAACTTCAATATCATGCTAAACACACGATTTCGATTCAAATTCGTGCGAAATAGAGATTTTAACCAACGATTTAGCTTCAAATTCATGCGAAATGAACAATTTAGCTTTAGATTCATGCGAAATACACGAATTAGCTTTAAATCAACGCGAAACATACGATTTAGCAGAAATATCATGCGATATACACGATTTCGCTACAAATTCTTGCGAAATAGCGATTTTAAACAAACGATTTAGCTTCAAATTCATGTGATATGAACAATTTAGCTTCAGATTAATGCGAAATACACGAATTAGCTTTAAATCAACTCGAAACATACGATTTAGCAGAAATATCACGCGATATACACGATTTCGCTTCAAATTCTTGCGAAATAGCGATTTTAAACAAACGATTTAGCTTCAAATTCATGTGATATGAACTATTTAACTTCAGATTCATGCGAAATACACGAATTAGCTTTAAATCAACGCGAAACATACGATTTAACTTCAATATCATTCGAAACACACGATTTCGATTCAATTCGTGCGAAATAGAGATTTTAAACAAACGATTTAGCTTCAAATTCATGCGAAATGAACAATTTAGCTTCAGAATCATGCAATATACACGAATTAGCATTAAATCAATGCGAAACATACGATTTAGCAGAAATATCATGCGATATACACGATTTCGCTTCAAATACTTGCGAAATAGCGATTTTAAACAAACGATTTAGCTTCAAATTCGTGTGATATGAACTATTTTACTTCAGATTCACGCGAAATACACGAATTAGCTTTAAATCAACGCGAAACATACGATTTAACTTCAATATCATGCGAAACACACGATTTCGATTCAAATTCGTGCGAAATAGAGATTTTAACCAACGATTTAGCTTCAAATTCATGCGAAATGAACAATTTAGCTTCAGATTCATGCGAAATACACGAATTAGCTTTAAATCAACGTGAAACATACGATTTAGCTTCAATATCATGCTATATACACGATTTCGCTTAAAATTCGTGCGAAATAGCGATTTTAAACAAACGATTTAGCTTCAAATTCATGTGATATGAACAATTTAGATTCAGATTAATGCGAAATACACGAATTAGCTTTAAATCAACTCGAAACATACGATTTAGCAGAAATATCACGCGATATACACGATTTCGCTTCAAATTCTTGCGAAATAGCGATTTTAAACAAACGATTTAGCTTCAAATTCATGTGATATGAACTATTTAGCTTAAGATTCATGCGAAATACACGAATTAGCTTTAAATCAACGCGAAACATACGATTTAACTTCAATATCATGCGAAACACACGATTTCAATTCAAATTCGTGCGAAATAGAGATTTTAAACAAACGATTTAGCTTCAAATTCATGCGAAATGAACAATTTAGCTTCAGATTCATGCGTAATACACGAATTAGCTTTAAATCAACGCGAAACATACGATTTAGCAGAAATATCATGCGATCTACACGATTTCGCTTCAAATTCTTGCGAAATAGCGATTTTAAACAAACGATTTAGCTTCAAATTCGTGTGATATGAACTATTTAACTTCAGATTCACGCGAAATACACGAATTAGCTTTAAATCAACGCGAAACATACGATTTAACTTCAATATCAAGCGAAACACACGATTTCGCTTCAAATTCGTGCGAAATAGCGATTTTAAACAAACGATTTAGCTACAAATTCATGTGATATGAACAATTTAGCTTCAGATTAATGCGAAATACACGAAATAGCTTTAAATCAACGCGAAACATACGATTTTGCAGAAATATCATGCGATATACACGATTTCGCTTCAAATTCGTGCGAAATAGCGATTTTAAACAAACGATTTAGCTTCAAATTCATGTGATATGAACAATTTAGCTTCAGATTAATGCGAAATACACGAATTAGCTTTAAATCAACGCGAAACATACGATTTTGCAGAAATATCATGCGATATACACGATTTCGCTTCAAATTCTTGCGAAATAGCGATTTTAAACAAACGATTTAGCTTCAAATTCATGTGATATGAACTATTTAACTTCAGATTCATGCGAAATACACGAATTAGCTTTAAACCAACGCGAAACATACGATTTAACTTCAATATCAAGCGATATACACGATTTAGCTTCAAATTCATGCGAAATGAACAATTTAGCTTCAGATTAATGCGAAATACACGAATTAGCTTTAAATCAACGCGAAACATACGATTTAGCTTCAATATCAAGCGATATACACGATTTCGCTTCAAATTCGTGCGAAATAGCGATTTTAAACAAACGGTTTAGCTTCAAATTCATGTGATATGAACAATTTAGCTTCAGATTAATGCGAAATACACGAATTAGCTCTAAATCAACGCGAAACATACGATTTAGCAGAAATATCATGCGATATACACGATTTCGCTACAAATTCGTGCGAAATAGCGATTTTAAACAAACGATTTAGCTTCAAATTCATGTGATATGAACAATTTAGCTTCAGATTAATTCGAAATACACGAATTAGCTTTAAATCAACGCGAAACATACGATTTAGCAGAAATATCATGCGATATACACGATTTCGCTTCAAATTCTTGCGAAATAGCGATTTTAAACAAACGATTTAGCTTCAAAATCGTGCGAAATGAACAATTTTGCTTCAGATTCATGCGAAATACACGAATTAGCTTTAAATCAACGCGAAACATACGATTTAGCTTCAATATCATGCGATATACACGATTTCGCTTCAAATTCGTGCGAAATAGCGATTTTAAACAAACGATTTAGCTTCAAATTCATGTGATATGAACAATTTAGCTTCAGATTTATGCGAAATACACGAATTAGCTCTAAATCAACGCGAAACATACGATTTAGCAGAAATATCATGCGATATACACGATTACGCTTCAAATTCGTGCGAAATAGCGATTTTAAACAAACGATTTAGGTACAAATTCATGTGATATGAACAATTTAGCTTCAGAGTAATGCGAAATACACGAATTAGCTCTAAATCAACGCGAAACATACGATTTAGCAGTAATATCATGCGATATACACGATTTCGCTTCAAATTCTTGCGAAATAGCGATTTTAAACAAACGATTTAGCTTCAAATTCATGTGATATGAACTATTGAACTTCAGATTCATGCGAAATACACGAATTAGCTCTAAATCAACGCGAAACATACGATTTAGCAGAAATATCATGCGATATACACGATTTCGCTTCAAATTCGTGAGAAATAGCGATTTTAAACAAACGATTTAGCTTCAAATTCATGCGAAATGAACAATTTAGCTTCAGATTCATGCGAAATACACGAATTAGCTTTAAATCAACGCGAAATATACGATTTAGCTTCAATATCATGCGATATACACGATTTCGCTTCAAATTCGTGCGAAATAGCGATTTTAAACAAACGATTTAGGTTCAAATTCATGTGATATGAACAATTTAGCTTCAGATTAATGCGAAATACACGAATTAGCTCTAAATCAACGCGAAACATACGATTTTGCAGAAATATCATGCGATATACACGATTTCGCTTCAAATTCTTGCGAAATAGCGATTTTAAACAAACGATTTAGCTTCAAATTCATGTGATATGGACTATTTAACTTCAGATTAATGCGAAATACACGAATTAGCTTTAAATCAACGCGAAACATATGATTTAGCAGAAATATCATGCGATATACACGATTTCGCTTCAAATTCTTGCGAAATAGCGATTTTAAACATACGATTTAGCTTCAAATTCATGTGATATGAACTATTTAACTTCAGATTCATGCGAAATACACGAATTAGCTTTAAATCAACGCGAAACATACGATTTAACTTCAATATCAAGCGATATACACGATTTCGCTTCAAATTCGTGAGTAATAGCGATTTTAAACAAACGATTTAGCTTCAAATTCATGAGAAATGGACAATTTAGCTTCGGATTAATGCGAAATACACGAATTAGCTTTAAATCAACGCGAAACATACGATTTAGCAGAAATATCATGCGATATACACGATTTCGCTTCAAATTCTTGCGAAATAGCGATTTTAAACAAACGATTTAGCTTCAAATTCATGTGATATGAACTATTTAACTTCAGATTCATGCGAAATACACGAATTAGCTTTAAATCAACGCGACACATACGATGTAACTTCAATAACATTCGAAACACACGATTTCGATTCAAATTCGTGCGAAATAGAGATTTTAAGCAAACGATTTAGCTTCAAATTCATGCGAAATGAACAATTTATCTTCAGATTAATGCGAAATACACGAATTAGCTTTAAATCAACGCGAAACATACGATTTAGCAGAAATATCATGCGATATACACGATTTCGCTTCAAATTCTTGCGAAATAGCGATTTTAAACAAACGATTTAGCTTCAAATTCATGTGATATGAACTATTTAACTTCAGATTAATGCGAAATACACGAATTAGCTTTAAATCAACGCGAAACATACGATTTAGCAGAAATATCATGCGATATACACGATTTCGCTTCAAATTCTTGCGAAAAAGCGATTTTAAACAAACGATTTAGCTTCAAATTCATGTGATATGAACTATTTAACTTCAGATTCATGCGAAATACACGAATTAGCTTTAAATCAACGCGAAACATACGATTTTGCAGAAATATCATGCGATATACACGATTTCGCTTCAAATTCTTGCGAAATAGCGATTTTAAACAAACGATTTAGCTTCAAATTCATGTGATATGAACTATTTAACTTCAGATTCATGCGAAATACACGAATTAGCTTTAAACCAACGCGAAACATACGATTTAACTTCAATATCAAGCGATATACACGATTTGGCTTCAAATTCGTGAGAAATAGCGATTTTAAACAAACGATTTAGCTTCAAATTCATGCGAAATGAACAATTTAGCTTCAGATTAATGCGAAATACACGAATTAGCTTTAAATCAACGCGAAACATACGATTTAGCTTCAATATCAAGCGATATACACGATTTCGCTTCAAATTCGTGCGAAATAGCGATTTTAAACAAACGGTTTAGCTTCAAATTCATGTGATATGAACAATTTAGCTTCAGATTAATGCGAAATACACGAATTAGCTCTAAATCAACGCGAAACATACGATTTAGCAGAAATATCATGCGATATACACGATTTCGCTACAAATTCGTGCGAAATAGCGATTTTAAACAAACGATTTAGCTTCAAATTCATGTGATATGAACAATTTAGCTTCAGATTAATTCGAAATACACGAATTAGCTTTAAATCAACGCGAAACATACGATTTAGCAGAAATATCATGCGATATACACGATTTCGCTTCAAATTCTTGCGAAATAGCGATTTTAAACAAACGATTTAGCTTCAAAATCGTGCGAAATGAACAATTTTGCTTCAGATTCATGCGAAATACACGAATTAGCTTTAAATCAACGCGAAACATACGATTTAGCTTCAATATCATGCGATATACACGATTTCGCTTCAAATTCGTGCGAAATAGCGATTTTAAACAAACGATTTAGCTTCAAATTCATGTGATATGAACAATTTAGCTTCAGATTTATGCGAAATACACGAATTAGCTCTAAATCAACGCGAAACATACGATTTAGCAGAAATATCATGCGATATACACGATTACGCTTCAAATTCGTGCGAAATAGCGATTTTAAACAAACGATTTAGGTACAAATTCATGTGATATGAACAATTTAGTGTGACGTCCTCCGACGTTTGTATTAGTATATAAGAGCGTGGTTGTGCATGAATGTGTGTGTGTGTTACCGCGCAAACTAGTATATAAGCGTAGGTTAACCGTATTAGCCTAAACGTATCGTAACCGACCATAGCATAAGTTTGTGACGTCCTCCGACGTTTGTATTAGTATATAAGAGCGTGGTTGTGCACGAATGTGTGTGTGTGTTACCGCGCAAACTAGTATATAAGCATAGGTTAACCGAATTAGCCTAAACGTATCGTAACCGACCATAGCATAAGTTAGCAGATATCTACCTTATAACGAACCATAGAATAAGTTAGCATAACCACATTATTATACTCTCTAAAGAACAAGCGAATATTTCTAAGTACCGTAAAAAGCGCGTGGACTGGGACTACGTCATCCCGCTGAACGCGGCATCCCCTCTCCAGCGCCATCCACCACCATGGCGGACGCCCCTCCACCGGACTACCCCCGCCAGGCGGACCGGCGGCCATGAATCGAAAGAGTTCAATGCAGCCTCCGGCAGGATCACTCTCGTTCCGGAACTCGACCAGTATTAGTCGTACTTCTTGATCAGAAGTCCGGTCGTCCGCGATCGTCAAGTTCTTCTTATTCCAATTCAATTTCGATTCTGATTTCCAAGTCCAATCTTCTTGCGTTAGTATTAAGGCTCTGTAACTTAAGCCAATTTAATTAGAATATACATCTTAATTTAGAAGCAGTGAACGTAATTCATTCAACATACCTCTGCGATCCTAGTTCCTATTATTATTAGACTTACCACCGCATTTCGAATTACAACTTCAGAAAGCGTGTGTACCGGGCTTTCCCCACAAGTCCTGCACGCCACCGAAGTTGCTCTAACTAAATCCGTCCAGAAAGCGTATGTACCGGGCTTTCACCACAAGTCCTGTACGCCACCGGACAGAGCAGATAAATGATTAATTATTAACTAGCATTAGTATCACATATGCCGCGTCAGTCTGGGCGCAGAGCTCAATTGAAGAGACTCGTTCATCTATACGCTCGGATCCCTTACGAAACGCGGGTAAAGCATCGGAGTCAAGAAATCAGCATAATCAGCCATAAACCGCGAATAGATTCAGTTACGGGCGATCTCGCGTACCGCGAAGAAATCCAGATCATCCGCGAATACCGCGCACCTCGTCAACGCCACCTCTATCCTTGGACGGAGCTGATCGAGATCGACATCCCGAAATCAACGTACAGCCCAAGCAGAATCCCGGCAGGAGATCCGAGACGAGCGGCGTACGAGAAGCGAGCGAACGAGCCTTCCCGGCAGCAGGACCTGCCTATCACAGTAAGAGCCCGCGTATTTTGTCCCTGTGTTCGCGAGTAGGCGATACCCTGTTATACGCGAACGGTACGCGTCGCGTGGACTAAAGGCAGATCAATTTAATCGTTACACGTAAATCTCGCGCTCTCGCGGAATTATATATATTTTGCGGGAAATCACGCGCGGGACGTAACAATTTGGTGGCAGCGGTGGGATCTGATAAGCCAATCGCCATGCTCGCCAGCCCAGCGGACGGAACGCGGTCAAAATCGCATAATTTAGAAGGAAAACAATTATCGCAAGACGAACTCGCCGCGGTACAAAAAACCTTGATAAATAAAGAGCAACGGCTCATGGAACAATCGCGCAGCCTAGATAAAAAGCGTATGTTAATAGAATCGCAACAAATGCAGGCGCAGGCGGAAATAGATAAAGATCGCGACGAAATGGCGATCGAAAACGCGAGACTCCGCGAACAAATCGAAAAATTAACGGTGGGAAACTCACGAACCGCGGGACCGGCAAACCCGGCTTTCGAACCACCGACTCGGGTTCAATCAACGCATCGACCGTATTACGACTCCCGCGAAGCTGAAGACAATCAGCTAACATTAAAATCCGCAGCCGATATGATCCCGATGTTTAATGGTACGCAACCACCAGTACTTCAATTTACGCGCGCGTGCACTCACGCGAGATCTTTAGTACCCTCGCACTCGGAACGCAGCCTGGTAAGACTAATTATCGGTAAATTGCGCGGAGACGCTTTGTCCGTGGTAGAATTCCGCCACTTCGATACCGTGTCGGAACTATGCGAACGTTTAAAAATGCTATTCGGCGCGCAGCATAAAATCCAACACTACCAGGGCGAGCTAGCCAACATTTACATGGGTGAACATGAAAACATTTTTACCTACATAAACCGAGTTAGAGATCTACACGGGGCGATCATCAATTGCCTCCCGGACCAGGCCGACAACCGCGAGATCGACGACTTTGCGCGTGATTGTTTTATAGACGGGTTAATTCCTAACATACGAACGGAACTGCGTGCGGTTGGACATAAACATATGGAGGATATTTTTGACGAATCCGTGAGAGCATTCAAACAGTTGGAACTGGACTTGAAACGGTACGGTGATATAAACAGTCGAAGGGTCCGCTTTTCAAACGGTATAAACAGTCCGAGGACGGAGAACAGAAACTTCCTGTCGAGGAATCGGTCACCCTCACCTTATAATAACAGAGGATTTAGTTTCGCCGACCCGGGGAGTTTGTATATAAACAGTTCGGGCGATACGCGTTCAGGGTACTATGACTCATCAACGCGTCAACGCGACTACGATTTATCGATGCGCCGACGCGACTATGAATCACCGGCGCGCCACTACACAGACCGGCGCGAGCGCGCCTTCGGCCACGATTACTCGCCTCGTAAACAATACACATCCGGTCCTTCGCCGCGCTACGAATATCGACGCGATAACAATTATCGAGATCAACCGCGAGAACAATCTCGGCCGAATCACGCGAGCAACGCTCAAAGGTTTTGCAATTATTGCAAGACGCCCGGCCATGATATTCACGAATGCCGAAAGCGTGAATTCAACAATAAGATTCGCGAACAACAACCGTCGGGAAACGGGATGAACCTCCCGACCACGTCGGACAATCGTCGGGAGGGAAACAGAAATTTTCAACGAGTAACGCCGATCGCGAGCGAAGAACAGACAGCAGAGACGGGAGAATCGCGCGGATAAATCTCCGTCCAGCCTCCGCGGTCCCACACGTAATGGTGTCTCCCCCGGAATTAATCAAAGCGGCCAAGTTGATGATAGACACCGGCGCCGAGCCTAATATCATCAAGGTATCACAATTAAAGTCGGATGTGATCGTCAACGTGAGCAACGCTATTAATATCACCGGGATAACGGACGAGTCCGTCACCACACTAGGCACGACGTCAATATCCATTGCAAACGCGGAAGTAGAATTTCACGTGGTTTCCGAAACCTTTCCAATCTCAGCGGACGGTATCTTGGGTTCTGCGTTTCTATCGCAAGGCGCGGAGATTTCATACAAGAAAGAAAGCGTATCGTGGCAGGGAAACGAGTTTCCTTTCACGACGCAATCCAAAATCGTTGTCGAACCGCGAACTGCTACATTAATAAGGGTAAAGGTGACCGGACCGGAATTCGGTTACCTCAGCCGTCGTGAAGTTTCAAAGGGAGTTTTCCTCCCGCACTGTCTCGCAAGAAACTCCGACGGACAAGCGATTGTGCGTTGTGTTAACACTAATAGCGAATCCATAACCTTTGCTACGCCGGAAATGGAGCTGGCAGAGGTGGAGGAGTTGTCGGACACCGCCATTCCGCAAAAATTTTTCTCAAACCCTAAAAACAATTCGAATTCTAATTCCGCTTCAATATTCAACCTAAATACAATAAATTCCCGCTACGAGAAGATCAAGGGCATCATTAGCACCGATCACCTCAGCGGAGAAGAAAAATTACATGTAGAACAATTGCTGGAATGCAATGAAGACCTCTTCCACCTCCCCGAGGAGCGCCTCGGCAAAACAAATGCGGTGCGGCACCGAATCGCTACGACTGACAATTCTCCGGTTCACGTAAAACAGTACAGATACCCACCGATACACAAAGAGGAGATAAACAAACAAATGAGGGAACTCCTCGAACAAGACATTGTTGCTCCTTCAAAGTCTCCCTACAACAGTCCACTCTGGATCGTGCCCAAAAAGGCAGATGCAGAGGGGAACAAGAAGTGGAGGATGGTAATAGACTTCCGCGCGCTCAATGAAAAATCGGTGCCCGACGCATATCCGCTGCCCAGTATCCTCGAAATTTTAGACCAGTTGGGCAGCGCCAAATATTTTAGCGTTTTCGATCTTGCGAGTGGATTCCACCAGATCGAGATGCACCCGGACGATGCGGAAAAAACGGCCTTTTCAACGCCATACGGCCACTACGAATATAAAAGAATGCCATTCGGCCTTCGAAACGCGCCCGCAACTTTTCAACGGCTAATGGATAACGTACTAACCGGCCTCCAAGGCACTGAACTCTTTGTATACCTAGATGACATCGTCATATACGCGCGAAGCTTGTCGGAGCACGCCACAAAATTTAACAAACTCGCGGATAGACTTAGACAGGCAAATCTAAAACTCCAGCCGTCGAAGTGTTCATTTCTGCATCGAGAGGTAGCGTATTTGGGCCATATAATTGGCGAAGACGGCGTAAAACCATGCCCGATGAAAATCGAGGCCGTGCGACGATTCCCGCGTCCGAAAACATTAAAAAACTTAAGAGAATTTCTGGGTCTGTCGGGATATTACAGACGTTTCATACCCAAATTTTCACAAATATCGAAACCACTCACAATACTTCTCAAAAAGGATACTAAGTTCGTATGGAACGTAGAGCAGGAGAAGGCGTTTAATACTCTCCGTGAAATCCTAACCACCGAGCCACTCCTCCAGTACCCCGATTTCGGAAAAGATTTTAAAATAACTACAGACGCGTCCGGATACGCGATAGGTGGAATATTGAGCCAGGGCGAAATCGGGAAAGACCGCCCGATAGCCTACGCATCTCGATTATTGCACGGGGCAGAACTAAATTACTCCACAATAGAGAAGGAATGCCTCGCGATTATTTACTGCACCCAATATTTTAGACCATATATCTACGGCAGGAAATTCAGCTTGATCACAGACCATCGTCCACTGGTCTGGATGAATTCCGTGAAGGATCCTACATCACGATTACTCAGATGGAGATTAAAATTAGCAGAATTCGACTATACGGTAATCTACAAGGCAGGAAAAACGAACCTCAACGCGGACGCGTTGTCCAGGAATCCCGCGACAGTACTTCCACTTTCCTCAGATTCATCAACTATATTCGATAGCGTTAGGAAACCTGCCCGTTCCCCGATCCTCGGATCAAGACCGGCAGCGATAGATTCCCCTACAACATCCGAGTCGGACCGGTTGCATTCCCGCTCCTCATCGCCGCAACCCGCCACGTCACGAGGGAATTCCCCTCCGACGGAAAACACACCGCTATCCTCTCCCTCAAACAGAAAACAAACCTCGAGTCCAAACACCGACACAGAAACGGATACAGACGAGGATGAAAATATATTCGATAGTCACAACGCTCCAGCCTCCCCAAAAGGAAGGACCATAACGATCACAAGAGATAGACTAGTCATGCGAAACGACAATCTCGCCGTATTTGTAACAACCAGCGGCCAACCATTAGACCCGGGCGCCGTCGACCTGTTCAGGGCCGGAAAGATCCCGAAAGATTTGAAATTAACGCTCTGCCGGACCAGGGTGATGAAAATCGGCACTAAAAACCTACTCTTGCTCCCGATAAAAACATCACCACACCATACCGCGACATACGACGATCTGCTTGAACTTTTTGCCTCGATACTAGACGTGACGATCGAATTACAGTTAGATTCACTTAGCATATCGAAGACGAACATAGACGACATTCCATGGCACACTATCTACAGAATAATCATCGATACATTCGCGATCACGAATACCCAATTCTTTGCATGCGCAAACCAAGTCGTCATACCGACGGAGAACGAACGACTTCCTATCATAAAAGAAAACCATATTTCTTCCTTTGCCGGACACAAAGGGATAACAAAAACGTACAAAAGAATCCGCGAGAAGTATTATTGGAACACATTGAAAAAAGACGTGACCGAATTCATAAACAACTGCGAAACTTGCCAAAGGAAGAAACTAGTCAGAGTCAAAACGCGACAACCAATGACCATCACTGACACACCCGGAAAAGCATTCGAAAAAATATCAATGGATATCGTAGGTCCCCTCCCAACATCCTCAAAGAATCACACGTATATTCTAACGATACAGGACCTCCTCACCAAATATTCCCTTGCCCTCCCGCTGCACAACGCGACCGCGATTGAAATCGCGGATGCCTTTATCAAAGATTTCATCTGTAGATTCGGGGCTCCTAAGGGAATTCTGACAGATCAGGGAGCGAACTTCCTGAGCTCATTAATGAAGAACATTGCAAAACGGTTTAGAATTACGCAATTTAAGACGACGGCATTCCGGCCTCAGAGTAATGGTTCCATAGAAAGATCCCATCATGTGTTGACGGAATATTTGAAACAATATGTATCCAGGACCGATTGGGACGAGTGGCTCCCACATGCAATGTTTTCTTACAATACGAGTGTTCACGAGGGCACTCTCTACACTCCACATGAACTGGTATTCGGCACTCTAGCGCGAACCCCGTCAGCAAATCCAATAATACACGATTCATCGGACGAATCTTACACAGCCTATCTCGAGAAACTACAAACAAAAATTTCCGAGACCCTAACAGACGCCAGAAATAATCTTACTTCCGCTAAGAACAGATCAAAACAATATTACGATAGAAAAACCAACGCACAGTCCTTTATCGTCGGAGACAGGGTATACCTGCTTAAACAGCCTAAACGCGATAAATTTGACGACGAGTATATCGGACCGTTCACCGTGATCGAATGTACGGGTGATAGGAATGTTAAGATAAGAATGAAGAAAGGTACGAAAATTGTTCACACGGATAAACTTAAGCATGCGCCGCGTCAGCATATAAACCTAGTGAGTCACGCACCCCCACCGACCCTTATCGCGAACGATAAACGAAATATCGTATATAGAACAGCCGGAGAACTCAGCGACAACCATCAGTCTACAACCAGAGCAGACACCATGAAGACCGCAACGATACTCTCAGTATTCTTTCTCCTACGTCCAACCAACGCATTGATAGGCTATGATTGCAATAGCCCTACTCTAAATACAACCACAATTTCAACCGTGGACTCGCCTAAATGCGAATATACGCACTCAAAGCCAATAACTACGAACCTCACAATCCAGCTGCTCCAGTTGATCGAGTTTAAGGACGTTCCGACATTCCAATGCAAGGTAGAGATTGATCGGACTGTCTACTATTGCGGTATGCATTCGCATACATCCGTGGTACATAACGGCCGACACCAGTACATATTGGACACCCCGAGGGACGTCTGCAAGGCCATGCACGAGTCAGGAATCCTGCCCCTCCCACCTACTGGTCAAATCGTAGGTATCAAAAGAAATAGCACCACGACGCGAGGCTTCACGTTAGCCGGATCAATACAACAAGACGGTACCTGTAGAGGAACGGCGTACAGCGACCCATACGGTACCTGGGATAATGTGGTGGTCCAATCAGTCATAAAGGTGACAATAAAAACCTTCCAGGCGTCGATCAAGCTATCCAGCAATACCTTGTACCTGCCCGGCGGCCAACGATGCCCACTGGACAAGGAGTACTGTATGGATTCCGAAGACGGTTACACGTATTGGACCAGCCTCCCTGAAGATCCCTGCAAAATGAGCAATTATAACGTGTTGTTCGAAGGCCGAGCGATAAAGGTATCTAACAAAAATTCGAATCTTGCCTCTCTATATTCGGTAACGTCCGGCGATACAGCATTCGCCTTGACCAGCACTGGCCGAACGCAAGCATGCGGCTACACGCTCGAAAAAACCGAGCACCCGAAATTATTAATCCTGGAAACGGACAAGGAAGGAAGGTTTAAATCAGCAACAAAGCCCCAAACGAACAATCTCGACATATTCACTTACGTGAATACCAAGTTCGTTTATGTCGAAAGACATATCAAGTCTCAGATAGTGTCATTATATAAGGACACCATGAAACAAAAATGCCAGCTTGAACAGCAAATCTTGAGAAACATAATTTCCTTGGTTCATATCTCACCAGCAGAAGTAGCAGCCACTATCACCAAAGAACCAGGATACATGGCCCTCCCAGCCGGAGAAGTCATACACATAATTAAATGCGTGCCAGTACAGTGCTCCCTGAGAAAGACCAAGGACTGCTTCGACGAACTTCCTGTATCTTACAGAAACAACTCTTTATTTTTAACACCAAAAAACAGAATCCTGGTCAAAACAGGAACACGGAAAACGTGCAACGAACTAATACCTCCAACTTACCGTATCCACGGCACCTGGTACAAGCTCACGCCAAATCCAGTGGAAAGTATCGCACCACCTCCGTTGCAGCCGTTAACAGCCTCCGCATGGAAGTACACGGACCCGACGAATCTCGCCAGCGGAGGAATCTACTCCAGGGAAGACCTCGAAAAACTCAACGAGCACATCATGTTCCCTGTCGAAAAGATGGCGGTCGTCGACGCACTGGCGCAAGGAGCGTCTGGTAGAGAGTATGCAGATGGCGCCGTCGGAATGTTCAACCTGATGGACGAAAATACCCTGCAGAAAATCGCAGAATCTACAGGGAAACATGTTTGGAATGGTTTCGTACAATTCGGCTCGGCAATGGCCGGCGTTATAGGGATTTATGTAACCCTGCGGATCATAAAAATTATAATCAACACCATTCTCAACGGGATAGCCCTCCACGCAGCATACGGATGGAGTCTGCAGCTACTCGCCGCCTGTTGGAGCGCCTTGGCCCACTTCTGCCTTTACCTGAAGGACAAAAATGGTGACAGTGAAGTGCGGAAGTGTTCGGTAAACCCAAAACCCTTAGAATGCGTGACATTAAATGTGCCCAAAGACAAGAATTGTGCGAGTGACAACGTGGACAATAAAGACAACAAACGCGATTCAATTGAACTATACGTAAGCGAAACTCCACAATATGTTAGATATAAGAAATGCAAACAAGACTCAGAAAAGAATGACTCCTAATGTCGTCATTCTTTTTGCGAAGGGGGGAGGTGTGACGTCCTCCGACGTTTGTATTAGTATATAAGAGCGTGGTTGTGCATGAATGTGTGTGTGTGTTACCGCGCAAACTAGTATATAAGCGTAGGTTAACCGTATTAGCCTAAACGTATCGTAACCGACCATAGCATAAGTTTGTGACGTCCTCCGACGTTTGTATTAGTATATAAGAGCGTGGTTGTGCACGAATGTGTGTGTGTGTTACCGCGCAAACTAGTATATAAGCATAGGTTAACCGAATTAGCCTAAACGTATCGTAACCGACCATAGCATAAGTTAGCAGATATCTACCTTATAACGAACCATAGAATAAGTTAGCATAACCACATTATTATACTCTCTAAAGAACAAGCGAATATTTCTAAGTACCGTAAAAAGCGCGTGGACTGGGACTACGTCATCCCGCTGAACGCGGCATCCCCTCTCCAGCGCCATCCACCACCATGGCGGACGCCCCTCCACCGGACTACCCCCGCCAGGCGGACCGGCGGCCATGAATCGAAAGAGTTCAATGCAGCCTCCGGCAGGATCACTCTCGTTCCGGAACTCGACCAGTATTAGTCGTACTTCTTGATCAGAAGTCCGGTCGTCCGCGATCGTCAAGTTCTTCTTATTCCAATTCAATTTCGATTCTGATTTCCAAGTCCAATCTTCTTGCGTTAGTATTAAGGCTCTGTAACTTAAGCCAATTTAATTAGAATATACATCTTAATTTAGAAGCAGTGAACGTAATTCATTCAACATACCTCTGCGATCCTAGTTCCTATTATTATTAGACTTACCACCGCATTTCGAATTACAACTTCAGAAAGCGTGTGTACCGGGCTTTCCCCACAAGTCCTGCACGCCACCGAAGTTGCTCTAACTAAATCCGTCCAGAAAGCGTATGTACCGGGCTTTCACCACAAGTCCTGTACGCCACCGGACAGAGCAGATAAATGATTAATTATTAACTAGCATTAGTATCACATATGCCGCGTCAGTCTGGGCGCAGAGCTCAATTGAAGAGACTCGTTCATCTATACGCTCGGATCCCTTACGAAACGCGGGTAAAGCATCGGAGTCAAGAAATCAGCATAATCAGCCATAAACCGCGAATAGATTCAGTTACGGGCGATCTCGCGTACCGCGAAGAAATCCAGATCATCCGCGAATACCGCGCACCTCGTCAACGCCACCTCTATCCTTGGACGGAGCTGATCGAGATCGACATCCCGAAATCAACGTACAGCCCAAGCAGAATCCCGGCAGGAGATCCGAGACGAGCGGCGTACGAGAAGCGAGCGAACGAGCCTTCCCGGCAGCAGGACCTGCCTATCACAGTAAGAGCCCGCGTATTTTGTCCCTGTGTTCGCGAGTAGGCGATACCCTGTTATACGCGAACGGTACGCGTCGCGTGGACTAAAGGCAGATCAATTTAATCGTTACACGTAAATCTCGCGCTCTCGCGGAATTATATATATTTTGCGGGAAATCACGCGCGGGACGTAACATTAGCTTCAGAGTAATGCGAAATACACGAATTAGCTCTAAATCAACGCGAAACATACGATTTAGCAGTAATATCATGCGATATACACGATTTCGCTTCAAATTCTTGCGAAATAGCGATTTTAAACAAACGATTTAGCTTCAAATTCATGTGATATGAACTATTGAACTTCAGATTCATGCGAAATACACGAATTAGCTCTAAATCAACGCGAAACATACGATTTAGCAGAAATATCATGCGATATACACGATTTCGCTTCAAATTCGTGAGAAATAGCGATTTTAAACAAACGATTTAGCTTCAAATTCATGCGAAATGAACAATTTAGCTTCAGATTCATGCGAAATACACGAATTAGCTTTAAATCAACGCGAAATATACGATTTAGCTTCAATATCATGCGATATACACGATTTCGCTTCAAATTCGTGCGAAATAGCGATTTTAAACAAACGATTTAGGTTCAAATTCATGTGATATGAACAATTTAGCTTCAGATTAATGCGAAATACACGAATTAGCTCTAAATCAACGCGAAACATACGATTTTGCAGAAATATCATGCGATATACACGATTTCGCTTCAAATTCTTGCGAAATAGCGATTTTAAACAAACGATTTAGCTTCAAATTCATGTGATATGGACTATTTAACTTCAGATTAATGCGAAATACACGAATTAGCTTTAAATCAACGCGAAACATATGATTTAGCAGAAATATCATGCGATATACACGATTTCGCTTCAAATTCTTGCGAAATAGCGATTTTAAACATACGATTTAGCTTCAAATTCATGTGATATGAACTATTTAACTTCAGATTCATGCGAAATACACGAATTAGCTTTAAATCAACGCGAAACATACGATTTAACTTCAATATCAAGCGATATACACGATTTCGCTTCAAATTCGTGAGTAATAGCGATTTTAAACAAACGATTTAGCTTCAAATTCATGAGAAATGGACAATTTAGCTTCGGATTAATGCGAAATACACGAATTAGCTTTAAATCAACGCGAAACATACGATTTAGCAGAAATATCATGCGATATACACGATTTCGCTTCAAATTCTTGCGAAATAGCGATTTTAAACAAACGATTTAGCTTCAAATTCATGTGATATGAACTATTTAACTTCAGATTCATGCGAAATACACGAATTAGCTTTAAATCAACGCGACACATACGATGTAACTTCAATAACATTCGAAACACACGATTTCGATTCAAATTCGTGCGAAATATAGTTTTTAAACAAAGATTTAGCTTCAAATTCATGCGAAATGAACAATTTAGCTTCAGATTAATGCGAAATACACGAATTAGCTTTAAATCAACGCGAAACATACGATTTAGCCGAAATATCATGCGATATACACGATTTCGCTTCAAATTCGTGAGAAATAGCGATTTTAATCAAACGATTTAGCTTCAAATTCATGTGATATGAACAATTTAGCTTCAGATTAATGCGAAATACACGAATTAGCTCTAAATCAACGCGAAACATACGATTTAGCAGAAATATCATGCGATATACACGATTTCGCTTCAAATTCTTGCGAAATAGCGATTTTAAACAAACGATTTAGCTTCAAATTCATGTGATATGAACTATTTAACTTCAGATTCATGCGAAATACACGAATTAGCTATAAATCAACGCGAAACATACGATGAAACTTCAATATCATGCGAAACACACGATTTCGATTCAAATTCGTGCGAAATAGAGATTTTAAACAAACGATTTAGCTTCAAATTCATGCGAAATGAACAATTTTGCTTCAGATTCATGCGAAATACACGAATTAGCTTTAAATCAATGCGAAACATACGATTTATCGTCAATATCATGCGAAACACACGATTTCGCTGCAAATTCGTGCGAAATAGCGATTTTAAACAAACGATTTAGCTTCAAATTCATGTGATATGAACAATTTAGCTTCAGAGTAATGCGAAATACACGAATTAGCTCTAAATCAACGCGAAACATACGATTTAGCAGTAATATTGTTACGTCCCGCGCGTGATTTCCCGCAAAATATATATAATTCCGCGAGAGCGCGAGATTTACGTGTAACGATTAAATTGATCTGCCTTTAGTCCACGCGACGCGTACCGTTCGCGTATAACAGGGTATCGCCTACTCGCGAACACAGGGACAAAATACGCGGGCTCTTACTGTGATAGGCAGGTCCTGCTGCCGGGAAGGCTCGTTCGCTCGCTTCTCGTACGCCGCTCGTCTCGGATCTCCTGCCGGGATTCTGCTTGGGCTGTACGTTGATTTCGGGATGTCGATCTCGATCAGCTCCGTCCAAGGATAGAGGTGGCGTTGACGAGGTGCGCGGTATTCGCGGATGATCTGGATTTCTTCGCGGTACGCGAGATCGCCCGTAACTGAATCTATTCGCGGTTTATGGCTGATTATGCTGATTTCTTGACTCCGATGCTTTACCCGCGTTTCGTAAGGGATCCGAGCGTATAGATGAACGAGTCTCTTCAATTGAGCTCTGCGCCCAGACTGACGCGGCATATGTGATACTAATGCTAGTTAATAATTAATCATTTATCTGCTCTGTCCGGTGGCGTACAGGACTTGTGGTGAAAGCCCGGTACATACGCTTTCTGGACGGATTTAGTTAGAGCAACTTCGGTGGCGTGCAGGACTTGTGGGGAAAGCCCGGTACACACGCTTTCTGAAGTTGTAATTCGAAATGCGGTGGTAAGTCTAATAATAATAGGAACTAGGATCGCAGAGGTATGTTGAATGAATTACGTTCACTGCTTCTAAATTAAGATGTATATTCTAATTAAATTGGCTTAAGTTACAGAGCCTTAATACTAACGCAAGAAGATTGGACTTGGAAATCAGAATCGAAATTGAATTGGAATAAGAAGAACTTGACGATCGCGGACGACCGGACTTCTGATCAAGAAGTACGACTAATACTGGTCGAGTTCCGGAACGAGAGTGATCCTGCCGGAGGCTGCATTGAACTCTTTCGATTCATGGCCGCCGGTCCGCCTGGCGGGGGTAGTCCGGTGGAGGGGCGTCCGCCATGGTGGTGGATGGCGCTGGAGAGGGGATGCCGCGTTCAGCGGGATGACGTAGTCCCAGTCCACGCGCTTTTTACGGTACTTAGAAATATTCGCTTGTTCTTTAGAGAGTATAATAATGTGGTTATGCTAACTTATTCTATGGTTCGTTATAAGGTAGATATCTGCTAACTTATGCTATGATCGGTTACGATACGTTTAGGCTAATTCGGTTAACCTATGCTTATATACTAGTTTGCGCGGTAACACACACACACATTCGTGCACAACCACGCTCTTATATACTAATACAAACGTCGGAGGACGTCACAAACTTATGCTATGGTCGGTTACGATACGTTTAGGCTAATACGGTTAACCTACGCTTATATACTAGTTTGCGCGGTAACACACACACACATTCATGCACAACCACGCTCTTATATACTAATACAAACGTCGGAGGACGTCACACCTCCCCCCTTCGCAAAAAGAATGACGACATTAGGAGTCATTCTTTTCTGAGTCTTGTTTGCATTTCTTATATCTAACATATTGTGGAGTTTCGCTTACGTATAGTTCAATTGAATCGCGTTTGTTGTCTTTATTGTCCACGTTGTCACTCGCACAATTCTTGTCTTTGGGCACATTTAATGTCACGCATTCTAAGGGTTTTGGGTTTACCGAACACTTCCGCACTTCACTGTCACCATTTTTGTCCTTCAGGTAAAGGCAGAAGTGGGCCAAGGCGCTCCAACAGGCGGCGAGTAGCTGCAGACTCCATCCGTATGCTGCGTGGAGGGCTATCCCGTTGAGAATGGTGTTGATTATAATTTTTATGATCCGCAGGGTTACATAAATCCCTATAACGCCGGCCATTGCCGAGCCGAATTGTACGAAACCATTCCAAACATGTTTCCCTGTAGATTCTGCGATTTTCTGCAGGGTATTTTCGTCCATCAGGTTGAACATTCCGACGGCGCCATCTGCATACTCTCTACCAGACGCTCCTTGCGCCAGTGCGTCGACGACCGCCATCTTTTCGACAGGGAACATGATGTGCTCGTTGAGTTTTTCGAGGTCTTCCCTGGAGTAGATTCCTCCGCTGGCGAGATTCGTCGGGTCCGTGTACTTCCATGCGGAGGCTGTTAACGGCTGCAACGGAGGTGGTGCGATACTTTCCACTGGATTTGGCGTGAGCTTGTACCAGGTGCCGTGGATACGGTAAGTTGGAGGTATTAGTTCGTTGCACGTTTTCCGTGTTCCTGTTTTGACCAGGATTCTGTTTTTTGGTGTTAAAAATAAAGAGTTGTTTCTGTAAGATACAGGAAGTTCGTCGAAGCAGTCCTTGGTCTTTCTCAGGGAGCACTGTACTGGCACGCATTTAATTATGTGTATGACTTCTCCGGCTGGGAGGGCCATGTATCCTGGTTCTTTGGTGATAGTGGCTGCTACTTCTGCTGGTGAGATATGAACCAAGGAAATTATGTTTCTCAAGATTTGCTGTTCAAGCTGGCATTTTTGTTTCATGGTGTCCTTATATAATGACACTATCTGAGACTTGATATGTCTTTCGACATAAACGAACTTGGTATTCACGTAAGTGAATATGTCGAGATTGTTCGTTTGGGGCTTTGTTGCTGATTTAAACCTTCCTTCCTTGTCCGTTTCCAGGATTAATAATTTCGGGTGCTCGGTTTTTTCGAGCGTGTAGCCGCATGCTTGCGTTCGGCCAGTGCTGGTCAAGGCGAATGCTGTATCGCCGGACGTTACCGAATATAGAGAGGCAAGATTCGAATTTTTGTTAGATACCTTTATCGCTCGGCCTTCGAACAACACGTTATAATTGCTCATTTTGCAGGGATCTTCAGGGAGGCTGGTCCAATACGTGTAACCGTCTTCGGAATCCATACAGTACTCCTTGTCCAGTGGGCATCGTTGGCCGCCGGGCAGGTACAAGGTATTGCTGGATAGCTTGATCGACGCCTGGAAGGTTTTTATTGTCACCTTTATGACTGATTGGACCACCACATTATCCCAGGTACCGTATGGGTCGCTGTACGCCGTTCCTCTACAGGTACCGTCTTGTTGTATTGATCCGGCTAACGTGAAGCCTCGCGTCGTGGTGCTATTTCTTTTGATACCTACGATTTGACCAGTAGGTGGGAGGGGCAGGATTCCTGACTCGTGCATGGCCTTGCAGACGTCCCTCGGGGTGTCCAATATGTACTGGTGTCGGCCGTTATGTACCACGGATGTATGCGAATGCATACCGCAATAGTAGACAGTCCGATCAATCTCTACCTTGCATTGGAATGTCGGAACGTCCTTAAACTCGATCAACTGGAGCAGCTGGATTGTGAGGTTCGTAGTTATTGGCTTTGAGTGCGTATATTCGCATTTAGGCGAGTCCACGGTTGAAATTGTGGTTGTATTTAGAGTAGGGCTATTGCAGTCATAGCCTATCAATGCGTTGGTTGGACGTAGGAGAAAGAATACTGAGAGTATCGTTGCGGTCTTCATGGTGTCTGCTCTGGTTGTAGACTGATGGTTGTCGCTGAGTTCTCCGGCTGTTCTATATACGATATTTCGTTTATCGTTCGCGATAAGGGTCGGTGGGGGTGCGTGACTCACTAGGTTTATATGCTGACGCGGCGCATGCTTAAGTTTATCCGTGTGAACAATTTTCGTACCTTTCTTCATTCTTATCTTAACATTCCTATCACCCGTACATTCGATCACGGTGAACGGTCCGATATACTCGTCGTCAAATTTATCGCGTTTAGGCTGTTTAAGCAGGTATACCCTGTCTCCGACGATAAAGGACTGTGCGTTGGTTTTTCTATCGTAATATTGTTTTGATCTGTTCTTAGCGGAAGTAAGATTATTTCTGGCGTCTGTTAGGGTCTCAGAAATTTTTGTTTGTAGTTTCTCGAGATAGGCTGTGTAAGATTCGTCCGATGAATCGTGTATTATTGGATTTGCTGACGGGGTTCGCGCTAGAGTGCCGAATACCAGTTCATGTGGAGTGTAGAGAGTGCCCTCGTGAACACTCGTATTGTAAGAAAACATTGCATGTGGGAGCCACTCGTCCCAATCGGTCCTGGATACATATTGTTTCAAATATTCCGTCAACACATGATGGGATCTTTCTATGGAACCATTACTCTGAGGCCGGAATGCCGTCGTCTTAAATTGCGTAATTCTAAACCGTTTTGCAATGTTCTTCATTAATGAGCTCAGGAAGTTCGCTCCCTGATCTGTCAGAATTCCCTTAGGAGCCCCGAATCTACAGATGAAATATTTGATAAAGGCATCCGCGATTTCAATCGCGGTCGCGTTGTGCAGCGGGAGGGCAAGGGAATATTTGGTGAGGAGGTCCTGTATCGTTAGAATATACGTGTGATTCTTTGAGGATGTTGGGAGGGGACCTACGATATCCATTGATATTTTTTCGAATGCTTTTCCGGGTGTGTCAGTGATGGTCATTGGTTGTCGCGTTTTGACTCTGACTAGTTTCTTCCTTTGGCAAGTTTCGCAGTTGTTTATGAATTCGGTCACGTCTTTTTTCAATGTGTTCCAATAATACTTCTCGCGGATTCTTTTGTACGTTTTTGTTATCCCTTTGTGTCCGGCAAAGGAAGAAATATGGTTTTCTTTTATGATAGGAAGTCGTTCGTTCTCCGTCGGTATGACGACTTGGTTTGCGCATGCAAAGAATTGGGTATTCGTGGTCGCGAATGTATCGATGATTATTCTGTAGATAGTGTGCCATGGAATGTCGTCTATGTTCGTCTTCGATATGCTAAGTGAATCTAACTGTAATTCGATCGTCACGTCTAGTATCGAGGCAAAAAGTTCAAGCAGATCGTCGTATGTCGCGGTATGGTGTGGTGATGTTTTTATCGGGAGCAAGAGTAGGTTTTTAGTGCCGATTTTCATCACCCTGGTCCGGCAGAGCGTTAATTTCAAATCTTTCGGGATCTTTCCGGCCCTGAACAGGTCGACGGCGCCCGGGTCTAATGGTTGGCCGCTGGTTGTTACAAATACGGCGAGATTGTCGTTTCGCATGACTAGTCTATCTCTTGTGATCGTTATGGTCCTTCCTTTTGGGGAGGCTGGAGCGTTGTGACTATCGAATATATTTTCATCCTCGTCTGTATCCGTTTCTGTGTCGGTGTTTGGACTCGAGGTTTGTTTTCTGTTTGAGGGAGAGGATAGCGGTGTGTTTTCCGTCGGAGGGGAATTCCCTCGTGACGTGGCGGGTTGCGGCGATGAGGAGCGGGAATGCAACCGGTCCGACTCGGATGTTGTAGGGGAATCTATCGCTGCCGGTCTTGATCCGAGGATCGGGGAACGGGCAGGTTTCCTAACGCTATCGAATATAGTTGATGAATCTGAGGAAAGTGGAAGTACTGTCGCGGGATTCCTGGACAACGCGTCCGCGTTGAGGTTCGTTTTTCCTGCCTTGTAGATTACCGTATAGTCGAATTCTGCTAATTTTAATCTCCATCTGAGTAATCGTGATGTAGGATCCTTCACGGAATTCATCCAGACCAGTGGACGATGGTCTGTGATCAAGCTGAATTTCCTGCCGTAGATATATGGTCTAAAATATTGGGTGCAGTAAATAATCGCGAGGCATTCCTTCTCTATTGTGGAGTAATTTAGTTCTGCCCCGTGCAATAATCGAGATGCGTAGGCTATCGGGCGGTCTTTCCCGATTTCGCCCTGGCTCAATATTCCACCTATCGCGTATCCGGACGCGTCTGTAGTTATTTTAAAATCTTTTCCGAAATCGGGGTACTGGAGGAGTGGCTCGGTGGTTAGGATTTCACGGAGAGTATTAAACGCCTTCTCCTGCTCTACGTTCCATACGAACTTAGTATCCTTTTTGAGAAGTATTGTGAGTGGTTTCGATATTTGTGAAAATTTGGGTATGAAACGTCTGTAATATCCCGACAGACCCAGAAATTCTCTTAAGTTTTTTAATGTTTTCGGACGCGGGAATCGTCGCACGGCCTCGATTTTCATCGGGCATGGTTTTACGCCGTCTTCGCCAATTATATGGCCCAAATACGCTACCTCTCGATGCAGAAATGAACACTTCGACGGCTGGAGTTTTAGATTTGCCTGTCTAAGTCTATCCGCGAGTTTGTTAAATTTTGTGGCGTGCTCCGACAAGCTTCGCGCGTATATGACGATGTCATCTAGGTATACAAAGAGTTCAGTGCCTTGGAGGCCGGTTAGTACGTTATCCATTAGCCGTTGAAAAGTTGCGGGCGCGTTTCGAAGGCCGAATGGCATTCTTTTATATTCGTAGTGGCCGTATGGCGTTGAAAAGGCCGTTTTTTCCGCATCGTCCGGGTGCATCTCGATCTGGTGGAATCCACTCGCAAGATCGAAAACGCTAAAATATTTGGCGCTGCCCAACTGGTCTAAAATTTCGAGGATACTGGGCAGCGGATATGCGTCGGGCACCGATTTTTCATTGAGCGCGCGGAAGTCTATTACCATCCTCCACTTCTTGTTCCCCTCTGCATCTGCCTTTTTGGGCACGATCCAGAGTGGACTGTTGTAGGGAGACTTTGAAGGAGCAACAATGTCTTGTTCGAGGAGTTCCCTCATTTGTTTGTTTATCTCCTCTTTGTGTATCGGTGGGTATCTGTACTGTTTTACGTGAACCGGAGAATTGTCAGTCGTAGCGATTCGGTGCCGCACCGCATTTGTTTTGCCGAGGCGCTCCTCGGGGAGGTGGAAGAGGTCTTCATTGCATTCCAGCAATTGTTCTACATGTAATTTTTCTTCTCCGCTGAGGTGATCGGTGCTAATGATGCCCTTGATCTTCTCGTAGCGGGAATTTATTGTATTTAGGTTGAATATTGAAGCGGAATTAGAATTCGAATTGTTTTTAGGGTTTGAGAAAAATTTTTGCGGAATGGCGGTGTCCGACAACTCCTCCACCTCTGCCAGCTCCATTTCCGGCGTAGCAAAGGTTATGGATTCGCTATTAGTGTTAACACAACGCACAATCGCTTGTCCGTCGGAGTTTCTTGCGAGACAGTGCGGGAGGAAAACTCCCTTTGAAACTTCACGACGGCTGAGGTAACCGAATTCCGGTCCGGTCACCTTTACCCTTATTAATGTAGCAGTTCGCGGTTCGACAACGATTTTGGATTGCGTCGTGAAAGGAAACTCGTTTCCCTGCCACGATACGCTTTCTTTCTTGTATGAAATCTCCGCGCCTTGCGATAGAAACGCAGAACCCAAGATACCGTCCGCTGAGATTGGAAAGGTTTCGGAAACCACGTGAAATTCTACTTCCGCGTTTGCAATGGATATTGACGTCGTGCCTAGTGTGGTGACGGACTCGTCCGTTATCCCGGTGATATTAATAGCGTTGCTCACGTTGACGATCACATCCGACTTTAATTGTGATACCTTGATGATATTAGGCTCGGCGCCGGTGTCTATCATCAACTTGGCCGCTTTGATTAATTCCGGGGGAGACACCATTACGTGTGGGACCGCGGAGGCTGGACGGAGATTTATCCGCGCGATTCTCCCGTCTCTGCTGTCTGTTCTTCGCTCGCGATCGGCGTTACTCGTTGAAAATTTCTGTTTCCCTCCCGACGATTGTCCGACGTGGTCGGGAGGTTCATCCCGTTTCCCGACGGTTGTTGTTCGCGAATCTTATTGTTGAATTCACGCTTTCGGCATTCGTGAATATCATGGCCGGGCGTCTTGCAATAATTGCAAAACCTTTGAGCGTTGCTCGCGTGATTCGGCCGAGATTGTTCTCGCGGTTGATCTCGATAATTGTTATCGCGTCGATATTCGTAGCGCGGCGAAGGACCGGATGTGTATTGTTTACGAGGCGAGTAATCGTGGCCGAAGGCGCGCTCGCGCCGGTCTGTGTAGTGGCGCGCCGGTGATTCATAGTCGCGTCGGCGCATCGATAAATCGTAGTCGCGTTGACGCGTTGATGAGTCATAGTACCCTGAACGCGTATCGCCCGAACTGTTTATATACAAACTCCCCGGGTCGGCGAAACTAAATCCTCTGTTATTATAAGGTGAGGGTGACCGATTCCTCGACAGGAAGTTTCTGTTCTCCGTCCTCGGACTGTTTATACCGTTTGAAAAGCGGACCCTTCGACTGTTTATATCACCGTACCGTTTCAAGTCCAGTTCCAACTGTTTGAATGCTCTCACGGATTCGTCAAAAATATCCTCCATATGTTTATGTCCAACCGCACGCAGTTCCGTTCGTATGTTAGGAATTAACCCGTCTATAAAACAATCACGCGCAAAGTCGTCGATCTCGCGGTTGTCGGCCTGGTCCGGGAGGCAATTGATGATCGCCCCGTGTAGATCTCTAACTCGGTTTATGTAGGTAAAAATGTTTTCATGTTCACCCATGTAAATGTTGGCTAGCTCGCCCTGGTAGTGTTGGATTTTATGCTGCGCGCCGAATAGCATTTTTAAACGTTCGCATAGTTCCGACACGGTATCGAAGTGGCGGAATTCTACCACGGACAAAGCGTCTCCGCGCAATTTACCGATAATTAGTCTTACCAGGCTGCGTTCCGAGTGCGAGGGTACTAAAGATCTCGCGTGAGTGCACGCGCGCGTAAATTGAAGTACTGGTGGTTGCGTACCATTAAACATCGGGATCATATCGGCTGCGGATTTTAATGTTAGCTGATTGTCTTCAGCTTCGCGGGAGTCGTAATACGGTCGATGCGTTGATTGAACCCGAGTCGGTGGTTCGAAAGCCGGGTTTGCCGGTCCCGCGGTTCGTGAGTTTCCCACCGTTAATTTTTCGATTTGTTCGCGGAGTCTCGCGTTTTCGATCGCCATTTCGTCGCGATCTTTATCTATTTCCGCCTGCGCCTGCATTTGTTGCGATTCTATTAACATACGCTTTTTATCTAGGCTGCGCGATTGTTCCATGAGCCGTTGCTCTTTATTTATCAAGGTTTTTTGTACCGCGGCGAGTTCGTCTTGCGATAATTGTTTTCCTTCTAAATTATGCGATTTTGACCGCGTTCCGTCCGCTGGGCTGGCGAGCATGGCGATTGGCTTATCAGATCCCACCGCTGCCACCAAATTGTTACGTCCCGCGCGTGATTTCCCGCAAAATATATATAATTCCGCGAGAGCGCGAGATTTACGTGTAACGATTAAATTGATCTGCCTTTAGTCCACGCGACGCGTACCGTTCGCGTATAACAGGGTATCGCCTACTCGCGAACACAGGGACAAAATACGCGGGCTCTTACTGTGATAGGCAGGTCCTGCTGCCGGGAAGGCTCGTTCGCTCGCTTCTCGTACGCCGCTCGTCTCGGATCTCCTGCCGGGATTCTGCTTGGGCTGTACGTTGATTTCGGGATGTCGATCTCGATCAGCTCCGTCCAAGGATAGAGGTGGCGTTGACGAGGTGCGCGGTATTCGCGGATGATCTGGATTTCTTCGCGGTACGCGAGATCGCCCGTAACTGAATCTATTCGCGGTTTATGGCTGATTATGCTGATTTCTTGACTCCGATGCTTTACCCGCGTTTCGTAAGGGATCCGAGCGTATAGATGAACGAGTCTCTTCAATTGAGCTCTGCGCCCAGACTGACGCGGCATATGTGATACTAATGCTAGTTAATAATTAATCATTTATCTGCTCTGTCCGGTGGCGTACAGGACTTGTGGTGAAAGCCCGGTACATACGCTTTCTGGACGGATTTAGTTAGAGCAACTTCGGTGGCGTGCAGGACTTGTGGGGAAAGCCCGGTACACACGCTTTCTGAAGTTGTAATTCGAAATGCGGTGGTAAGTCTAATAATAATAGGAACTAGGATCGCAGAGGTATGTTGAATGAATTACGTTCACTGCTTCTAAATTAAGATGTATATTCTAATTAAATTGGCTTAAGTTACAGAGCCTTAATACTAACGCAAGAAGATTGGACTTGGAAATCAGAATCGAAATTGAATTGGAATAAGAAGAACTTGACGATCGCGGACGACCGGACTTCTGATCAAGAAGTACGACTAATACTGGTCGAGTTCCGGAACGAGAGTGATCCTGCCGGAGGCTGCATTGAACTCTTTCGATTCATGGCCGCCGGTCCGCCTGGCGGGGGTAGTCCGGTGGAGGGGCGTCCGCCATGGTGGTGGATGGCGCTGGAGAGGGGATGCCGCGTTCAGCGGGATGACGTAGTCCCAGTCCACGCGCTTTTTACGGTACTTAGAAATATTCGCTTGTTCTTTAGAGAGTATAATAATGTGGTTATGCTAACTTATTCTATGGTTCGTTATAAGGTAGATATCTGCTAACTTATGCTATGGTCGGTTACGATACGTTTAGGCTAATTCGGTTAACCTATGCTTATATACTAGTTTGCGCGGTAACACACACACACATTCGTGCACAACCACGCTCTTATATACTAATACAAACGTCGGAGGACGTCACAAACTTATGCTATGGTCGGTTACGATACGTTTAGGCTAATACGGTTAACCTACGCTTATATACTAGTTTGCGCGGTAACACACACACACATTCATGCACAACCACGCTCTTATATACTAATACAAACGTCGGAGGACGTCACAATATCATGCGATATACACGATTTCGCTTCAAATTCTTGCGAAATAGCGATTTTAAACAAACGATTTAGCTTCAAATTCATGTGATATGAAATATTGAACTTCAGATTCATGCGAAATACACGAATTAGCTCTAAATCAACGCGAAACATACGATTTAGCAGAAATATCATGCGATATACACGATTTCGCTTCAAATTCGTGAGAAATAGCGATTTTAAACAAACGATTTAGCTTCAAATTCATGCGAAATGAACAATTTAGCTTCAGATTCATGCGAAATACACGAATTAGCTTTAAATCAACGCGAAATATACGATTTAGCTTCAATATCATGCGATATACACGATTTCGCTTCAAATTCGTGCGAAATAGCGATTTTAAACAAACGATTTAGGTTCAAATTCATGTGATATGAACAATTTAGCTTCAGATTAATGCGAAATACACGAATTGGCTCTAAATCAACGCGAAACATACGATTTAGCAGAAATATCATGCGATATACACGATTTCGCTTCATATTCTTGCGAAATAGCGATTTTAAACAAACGATTTAGCTTCAAATTCATGTGATATGAACTATTTAACTTCAGATTAATGCGAAATACACGAATTAGCTTTAAATCAACGCGAAACATATGATTTAGCAGAAATATCATGCGATATACACGATTTCGCTTCAAATTCTTGCGAAATAGCGATTTTAAACAAACGATTTAGCTTCAAATTCATGTGATATGAACTATTTAACTTCAGATTCATGCGAAATACACGAATTAGCTTTAAATCAACGCGAAACATACGATTTAACTTCAATATCAAGCGATATACACGATTTCGCTTCAAATTCGTGAGTAATAGCGATTTTAAACAAACGATTTAGCTTCAAATTCATGCGAAATGAACAATTTAGCTTCAGATTCATGCGAAATACACGAAATAGCTTTAAATCAACGCGAAACATACGATTTAGCAGAAATATCATGCGATATACACGATTTCGCTTCAAATTCTTGCGAAATAGCGATTTTAAACAAACGATTTAGATTCAAATTCATGCGAAATGAACAATTTAGCTTCAGATTCATGCGAAATACACGAAATAGCTTTAAATCAACGCGAAACATACGATTTCGCAGAAATATCATGCGATATACACGATTTCGCTTCAAATTCGTGCGAAATAGCGATTTTAAACAAACGATTTAGGTTCAAATTCATGTGATATGAACAATTTAGCTTCAGATTAATGCGAAATACACGAATTAGCTCTAAATCAACGCGAAACATACGATTTAGCAGAAATATCATGCGATATACACGATTTCGCTTCAAATTCTTGCGAAATAGCGATTTTAAACAAACGATTTAGCTTCAAATTCATGTGATATGAACTATTTAACTTCAGATTAATGCGAAATACACGAATTAGCTTTAAATCAACGCGAAACATATGATTTAGCAGAAATATCATGCGATATACACGATTTCGCTTCAAATTCTTGCGAAATAGCGATTTTAAACAAACGATTTAGCTTCAAATTCATGTGATATGAACTATTTAACTTCAGATTCATGCGAAATACACGAATTAGCTTTAAATCAACGCGAAACATACGATTTAACTTCAATATCAAGCGATATACACGATTTCGCTTCAAATTCGTGAGTAATAGCGATTTTAAACAAACGATTTAGCTTCAAATTCATGCGAAATGAACAATTTAGCTTCAGATTCATGCGAAATACACGAAATAGCTTTAAATCAACGCGAAACATACGATTTAGCAGAAATATCATGCGATATACACGATTTCGCTTCAAATTCTTGCGAAATAGCGATTTTAAACAAACGATTTAGCTTCAAATTCATGCGAAATGAACAATTTAGCTTCAGATTCATGCGAAATACACGAAATAGCTTTAAATCAACGCGAAACATACGATTTCGCAGAAATATCATGCGATATACACGATTTCGCTTCAAATTCGTGCGAAATTAGCGATTTTAAACAAACGATTTAGCTTCAAATGCATGTGATATGAACAATTTAGCTTCAGATTAATGCGAAATACACGAAATAGCTCTAAATCAACGCGAAACATACGATTTAGCAGAAATATCATGCGATATACACGATTTCGCTTCAAATTCTTGCGAAATAGCGATTTTAAACAAACGATTTAGCTTCAAATTCATGCGAAATGAACAATTTAGCTTCAGATTCATGCGAAATACACGAATTAGCTTTAAATCAACGCGAAACATACGATTTAGCTTCAATATCATGCGATATACACGATTTCGCTTCAAATTCGTGCGAAATAGCGACTTTAAACAAACGATTTAGCTTCAAATTCATGTGATATGAACTATTTAACTTCAGATTCATGCGAAATACACGAATTAGCTTTAAATCAACGCGAAACATACGATGTAACTTCAATATCATGCGAAACACACGATTTCGATTCAAATTCGTGCGAAATAGAGATTTTAAACAAACGATTTAGCTTCAAATTCATGCGAAATGAACTATTTAACTTCAGATTCATGCGAAATACACGAATTAGCTCTAAATCAACGCGAAACATACGATTTAGCAGAAATATCATGCGATATACACGATTTCGCTTCAAATTCGTGAGAAATAGCGATTTTAAACAAACGATTTAGCTTCAAATTCATGCGAAATGAACAATTTAGCTTCAGATTAATGCGAAATACACGAATTAGTTTTAAATCAACGCGAAACATACGATTTAGCTTCAATATCATGCGAAACACACGATTTCGATTGAAATTCGTGCGAAATAGCGATTTTCAACAAACGATTTAGCTTCAAATTCATGCGAAATGGACAATTTAGCTTCGGATTAATGCGAAATACACGAATTAGCTTTAAATCAACGCGAAACATACGATTTAGCAGAAATATCATGCGATATACACGATTTCGCTTCAAATTCTTGCGAAATAGCGATTTTAAACAAACGATTTAGCTTCAAATTCATGTGATATGAACTATTTAACTTCAGATTCATGCGAAATACACGAATTAGCTTTAAATCAACGCGACACATACGATGTAACTTCAATATCATTCGAAACACACGGTTTCGATTCAAATTCGTGCGAAATAGAGATTTTAAACAAACGATTTAGCTTCAAATTCATGCGAAATGAACAATTTAGCTTCAGATTCATGCGAAATACACGAATTAGCTTTAAATCAACGCGAAACATACGATTTAGCTTCAATATCATGCGATATACACGATTTCGCTTCAAATTCGTGCGAAATAGCGATTTTAAAGAAACGATTTAGCTTCAAATTCATGTGATATGAACAATTTATCTTCAGATTCATGCGAAATACACGAATTAGCTTTAAATCAACGCGAAACATACGATGTAACTTCAATATCATGCGAAACACACGATTTCGATTCAAATTCGTGCGAAATAGCGATTTTAAACAAACGATTTAGCTTCAAATTCATGCGAAATGAACTATTTAACTTCAGATTCATGCGAAATACACGAATTAGCTCTAAATCAACGCGAAACATACGATTTAGCAGAAATATCATGCGATATACACGATTTCGCTTCAAATTCGTGAGAAATAGCGATTTTAAACAAACGATTTAGCTTCAAATTCATGCGAAATTAACAATTTAGCTTCAGATTCATGCGAAATGCACGAATTAGCTCTAAATCAACGCGAATCATACGATTTAGCAGAAATATCATGCGATATACACGATTTCGCTTCAAATTCTTGCGAAATAGCGATTTTAAACAAACGATTTAGCTTCAAATTCATGTGATATGAACTATTTAACTTCAGATTCATGCGAAATACACGAATTAGCTCTAAATCAACGCGAAACATACGATTTAGCAGAAATATCATGCGATATACACGATTTCGCTTCAAATTCGTGAGAAATAGCGATTTTAAACAAACGATTTAGCTTCAAATTCATGTGATATGAACAATTTAGCTTCAGATTAATGCGAACTACACGAATTAGCTCTAAATCAACGCGAAACATACGATTTTGCAGAAATATCATGCGATATACACGATTTCGCTACAAATTCTTGCGAAATAGCGATTTTAAACAAACGATTTAGCTTCAAATTCATGTGATATGAACTATTTAACTTCAGATCCATGCGAAATACACGAATTAGCTTTAAATCAACGCGAAACATACGATGTAACTTCAATATCATGCGAAACACACGATTTCCATTCAAATTCTTGCGAAATAGCGATTTTAAACAAACGATATAGCTTCAAATTCATGTGATATGAACTATTTAACTTCAGATTCATGCGAAATACACGAATTAGCTTTAAATCAAAGCGAAACATACGATTTAACTTCAATATCATGCGAAACACACGATTTCGATTCAAATTCGTGCGAAATAGAGATTTTAAACAAACGATTTAGCTTCAAATTCATGCGAAATGAACAATTTAGCTTCAGATTCATGCGAAATACACGAATTAGCTTTAAATCAACGCGAAACATACGATTTAGCAGAAATATCATGCGATATACACGATTTCGCTTCAAATTCTTGCGAAATAGCGATTTTAAACAAACGATTTAGCTTCAAATTCGTGTGATATGAACTATTTAACTTCAGATTCACGCGAAATACACGAATTAGCTTTAAATCAACGCGAAACATACGATTTAACTTCAATATCAAGCGATATACACGATTTCGCTTCAAATTCGTGAGAAATAGCGATTTTAAACAAACGATTTAGCTTCAAATTCATGCGAAATGAACAATTTAGCTTCAGATTCATGCGAAATACACGAATTAGCTTTAAATCAACGCGAAACATACGACTTAGCAGAAATATCATGCGATATACACGATTTCGCTTCAAATTCGTGCGAAATAGCCATTTTAAACAAACGATTTAGCTTCAAATTCATGTGATATGAACAATTTAGCTTCAGATTAATGCGAACTACACGAATTAGCTCTAAATCAACGCGAAACATACGATTTTGCAGAAATATCATGCGATATACACGATTTCGCTACAAATTCTTGCGAAATAGCGATTTTAAACAAACGATTTAGCTTCAAATTCATGTGATATGAACTATTTAACTTCAGATCCATGCGAAATACACGAATTAGCTTTAAATCAACGCGAAACATACGATGTAACTTCAATATCATGCGAAACACACGATTTCCATTCAAATTCGTGCGAAATAGAGATTTTAAACAAACGATTTAGCTTCAAATTCATGCGAAATGAACAATTTAGCTTCAGATTAATGCGAAATACACGAATTAGCTTTAAATCAACGCGAAACATACGATTTAGTTTCAATATCATGCGAAACACACGAATTCGATTGAAATTCTTGCGAAATAGCGATTTTAAACGGACGATTTAGCTTCAAATTCGTGTGATATGAACTATTTAACTTCAGATTCACGCGAAATACACGAATTAGCTTTAGATCAACGCGAAACATACGATTTAACTTCAATATCAAGCGATATACACGATTTCGCTTCAAATTCGTGCGAAATAGCGATTTTAAACAAACGATTTAGCTTCAAATTCATGTGATATGAACTATTTAACTTCAGATCCATGCGAAATACACAAATTAGCTTTAAATCAACGCGAAACATACGATGTAACTTCAATATCATGCGAAACACACGATTTCCATTCAAATTCGTGCGAAATAGAGATTTTAAACAAACGATTTAGCTTCAAATTCATGCGAAATGAACAATTTAGCTTCAGATTAATGCGAAATACACGAATTAGCTTTAAATCAACGCGAAACATACGATTTAGTTTCAATATCATGCGAAACACACGAATTCGATTGAAATTCTTGCGAAATAGCGATTTTAAACGGACGATTTAGCTTCAAATTCGTGTGATATGAACTACTTTAACTTCAGATTCACGCGAAATACACGAATTAGCTTTAAATCAACGCGAAACATACGATTTAACTTCAATATCAAGCGATATACACGATTTCGCTTCAAATTCGTGCGAAATAGCGATTTTAAACAAACGATTTAGCTTCAAATTCATGCGAAATGAACAATTTAGCTTTAGATTCATGCGAAATACACGAATTAGCTTTAAATCAACGCGAAACATACGATTTAGCAGAAATATCATGCGATATACACGATTTCGCTTCAAATTCGTGCGAAATAGCGATTTTAAACAAACGATTTAGCTTCAAATTCATGTGATATGAACAATTTAGCTTCAGATTAATGCGAAATACACGAATTAGCTTTAAACCAACGCGAAACATACGATTTAGCAGAAATATCATGCGATATACACGATTTCGCTTCAAATTCTTGCGAAATAGCGATTTTAAACAAACGATTTAGCTTCAAATTCATGCGAAATTAACAATTTTGCTTCAGATTCATGCGAAATACACGAATTAGCTTTAAATCAATGCGAAACATACGATTTATCGACAATATCATGCGAAACACACGATTTCGCTTCAAATTCGTGCGAAAAAGAGATTTTAAACAAAGATTTAGCTTCAAATTCATGCGAAATGAACAATTTAGCTTCAGATTCATGCGAAATACACGAATTAGCTTTATATCAACGCGAAACATACGATTTAGCTTCAATATCATGCGATATACACGATTTCGATTCAAATTCGTGCGAAATAGAGATTTTAAACAAACGATTTAGCTTCAAATTCATGCGAAATGAACAATTTAGCTTCAGATTCATGCGAAATACACGAATTAGCTTTAAATCAACGCGAAACATACGATTTTGCTTCAATATCATGCGATATACACGATTTCGCTTCAAATTCTCGCGAAACAGCGATTTTAAATAAACGATTTAGCTTCAAATTCATGTGATATGAACAATTTAGCTTCAGATTAATGCGAAATACACGAATTAGCTTTAAATCAACGCGAAACATACGATGTAACTTCAATATCATGCGAAACACACGATTTCGATTCAAATTCGTGCGAAATAGAGATTTTAAACAAACGATTTAGCTTCAAATTCATGCGAAATGAACAATTTAGCTTCAGATTAATGCGAAATACACGAATTAGCTTTAAATCAACGCGAAACATACGATGTAACTTCAATATCATGCGAAACACACGATTTCGATTCAAATTCGTGCGAAATAGAGATTTTAACCAACGATTTAGCTTCAAATTCATGCGAAATGAACAATTTAGCTTCAGATTCATGCGAAATACACGAATTAGCTTTAAATCAACGCGAAACATACGATTTAGCTTCAATATCATGCGATATACACGATTTCGCTTAAAATTCGTGCGAAATAGCGATTTTAAACAAACGATTTAGCTTCAAATTCATGTGATATGAACAATTTAGCTTCAGATTAATGCGAAATACACGAATTAGCCTTAAATCAACTCGAAACATACGATTTAGCAGAAATATCACGCGATATACACGATTTCGCTTCAAATTCTTGCGAAATAGCGATTTTAAACAAACGATATAGCTTCAAATTCATGTGATATGAACTATTTAACTTCAGATTCATGCGAAATACACGAATTAGCTTTAAATCAAAGCGAAACATACGATTTAACTTCAATATCATGCGAAACACACGATTTCGATTCAAATTCGTGCGAAATAGAGATTTTAAACAAACGATTTAGCTTCAAATTCATGCGAAATGAACAATTTAGCTTCAGATTCATGCGAAATACACGAATTAGCTTTAAATCAACGCGAAACATACGATTTAGCAGAAATATCATGCGATATACACGATTTCGCTTCAAATTCTTGCGAAATAGCGATTTTAAACAAACGATTTAGCTTCAAATTCGTGTGATATGAACTATTTAACTTCAGATTCACGCGAAATACACGAATTAGCTTTAAATCAACGCGAAACATACGATTTAACTTCAATATCAAGCGATATACACGATTTCGCTTCAAATTCGTGAGAAATAGCGATTTTAAACAAACGATTTAGCTTCAAATTCATGCGAAATGAACAATTTAGCTTCAGATTCATGCGAAATACACGAATTAGCTTTAAATCAACGCGAAACATACGATTTAGCTTCAATATCATGCGATATACACGATTTCGCTTCAAATTCGTGCGAAATAGCGATTTTAAACAAACGATTTAGCTTCAAATTCATGTGATATGAACAATTTAGCTTCAGATTAATGCGAAATACACGAATTAGCTTTAAATCAACGCGAAACATACGATTTAGCAGAAATATCATGCAATATACACGATTTCGCTAACAAATTCTTGCGAAATAGCGATTTTAAACATACGATTTAGCTTCAAATTCATGCGAAATTAACAATTTTGCTTCAGATTCATGCGAAATACACGAATTAGCTTTAAATCAATGCGAAACATACGATTTATCGACAATATCATGCGAAACACACGATTTCGCTTCAAATTCGTGCGAAATAGAGATTTTAAACAAAGATTTAGCTTCAAATTCATGCGAAATGAACAATTTAGCTTCAGATTAATGCGAAATACACGAATTAACTTTAAATCAACGCGAAACATACGATTTAGCTTCAATATCATGCGAAACACACGATTTCGATTCAAATTCGTGCGAAATAGAGATTTTAAACAAACGATTTAGCTTCAAATTCATGCGAAATGAACAATTTAGCTTCAGATTAATGCGAAATACACGAATTAGCTTTAAATCAACGCGAAACATACGATGTAACTTCAATATCATGCGAAACACACGATTTCGATTCAAATTCGTGCGAAATAGAGATTTTAACCAACGATTTAGCTTCAAATTCATGCGAAATGAACAATTTAGCTTCAGATTCATGCGAAATACACGAATTAGCTTTAAATCAACGCGAAACATACGATTTAGCTTCAATATCATGCGATATACACGATTTCGATCAAATTCGTGCGAAATAGCGATTTTAAACAAACGATTTAGCTTCAAATTCATGTGATATGAACAATTTAGCTTCAGATTAATGCGAAATACACGAATTAGCTTTAAATCAACTCGAAACATACGATTTAGCAGAAATATCACGCGATATACAGGATTTCGCTTCAAATTCTTGCGAAATAGCGATTTTAAACAAACGATTTAGCTTCAAATTCATGCGAAATGAACAATTTAGCTTCAGATTCATGCGAAATACACGAATTAGCTTTAAATCAACGCGAAACATACGATTTAGCTTCAATATCATGCGATATACACGATTTCGCTTCAAATTCGTGCGAAATAGCGATTTTAAACAAACGATTTAACTTCAAATTCATGCGAAATGAACAATTTAGCTTCAGATTAATGCGAAATACACGAATTAGCTTTAAATCAGCGCGAAACATACGATTTAGCATCAATATCATGCGAAACACACGATTTCGATTCAAATTCGTGCGAAATAGAGATTTTAAACAAACGATTTAGCTTCAAATTCATGTGAAATGAACAATTTAGTTTCAGATTCATGCCAAATACACGAATTAGCTTTAAATCAACGCGAAACATACGATTTAGCAGAAATATCATGCGATATACACGATTTCGCTTCAAATTCTTGCGAAATAGCGATTTTAAACAAACGATTTAGCTTCAAAATTGGTGTGATATGAACTATTTAACTTCAGATTCACGCGAAATACACGATTTCGATTCAAATTCGTGCGAAATAGAGATTTTAACCAACGATTTAGCTTCAAATTCATGCGAAATGAACAATTTAGCTTCAGATTAATGCAAAATACACGAATTAGCTTTAAATCAACGCGAAACATACGATGTAACTTCAATATCATGCGAAACACACGATTTCGATTCAAATTCGTGCGAAATAGAGATTTTAACCAACGATTTAGCTTCAAATTCATGCGAAATGAACAATTTAGCTTCAGATTCATGCGAAATACACGAATTAGCTTTAAATCAACGCGAAACATGCGATTTAGCTTCAATATCATGCGATATACACGATTTCGCTTAAAATTCGTGCGAAATAGCGATTTTAAACAAACGATTTAGCTTCAAATTCATGTGATATGAACAATTTAGCTTCAGATTAATGCGAAATACACGAATTAGCTTTAAATCAACTCGAAACATACGATTTAGCAGAAATATCACGCGATATACACGATTTCGCTTCAAATTCTTGCGAAATAGCGATTTTAAACAAACGATATAGCTTCAAATTCATGTGATATGAACTATTTAACTTCAGATTCATGCGAAATACACGAATTAGCTTTAAATCAAAGCGAAACATACGATTTAACTTCAATATCATGCGAAACACACGATTTCGATTCAAATTCGTGCGAAATAGAGATTTTAAACAAACGATTTAGCTTCAAATTCATGCGAAATGAACAATTTAGCTTCAGATTCATGCGAAATACACGAATTAGCTTTAAATCAACGCGAAACATACGATTTAGCAGAAATATCATGCGATATACACGATTTCGCTTCAAATTCTTGCGAAATAGCGATTTTAAACAAACGATTTAGCTTCAAATTCGTGTGATATGAACTATTTAACTTCAGATTCACGCGAAATACACGAATTAGCTTTAAATCAACGCGAAACATACGATTTAACTTCAATATCAAGCGATATACACGATTTCGCTTCAAATTCGTGAGAAATAGCGATTTTAAACAAACGATTTAGCTTCAAATTCATGCGAAATGAACAATTTAGCTTCAGATTCATGCGAAATACACGAATTAGCTTTAAATCAACGCGAAACATACGATTTAGCTTCAATATCATGCGATATACACGATTTCGCTTCAAATTCGTGCGAAATAGCGATTTTAAACAAACGATTTAGCTTCAAATTCATGTGATATGAACAATTTAGCTTCAGATTAATGCGAAATACACGAATTAGCTTTAAATCAACGCGAAACATACGATTTAGCAGAAATATCATGCAATATACACGATTTCGCTAACAAATTCTTGCGAAATAGCGATTTTAAACAAACGATTTAGCTTCAAATTCATGCGAAATTAACAATTTTGCTTCAGATTCATGCGAAATACACGAATTAGCTTTAAATCAATGCGAAACATACGATTTATCGACAATATCATGCGAAACACACGATTTCGCTTCAAATTCGTGCGAAATACAGATTTTAAACAAAGATTTAGCTTCAAATTCATGCGAAATGAACAATTTAGCTTCAGATTAATGCGAAATACACGAATTAGCTTTAAATCAACGCGAAACATACGATTTAGCTTCAATATCATGCGAAACACACGATTTCGATTCAAATTCGTGCGAAATAGAGATTTTAAACGAACGATTTAGCTTCAAATTCATGCGAAATGAACAATTTAGCTTCAGATTAATGCGAAATACACGAATTAGCTTTAAATCAACGCGAAACATACGATGTAACTTCAATATCATGCGAAACACACGATTTCGATTCAAATTCGTGCGAAATAGAGATTTTAACCAACGATTTAGCTTCAAATTCATGCGAAATGAACAATTTAGCTTCAGATTCATGCGAAATACACGAATTAGCTTTAAATCAACGCGAAACATACGATTTAGCTTCAATATCATGCGAAACACACGATTTCGATTCAAATTCGTGCGAAATAGCGATTTTAAACAAACGATTTAGCTTCAAATTCATGCGAAATGAACAATTTAGCTTCAGATTCATGCGAAATACACGAATTAGCTTTAAATCAACGCGAAACATACGATTTAGCTTCAATATCATGCGATATACACGATTTCGCTTCAAATTCGTGCGAAATAGCGATTTTAAACAAACGATTTAGCTTCAAATTCATGCGAAATGAACAATTTAGCTTCAGATTAATGCGAAATACACGAATTAGCTTTAAATCAGCGCGAAACATACGATTTAGCATCAATATCATGCGAAACACACGATTTCGATTCAAATTCTTGCGAAATAGCGATTTTAAACAACGATTTAGCTTCAAATTCATGCGAAATGAACAATTTTGCTTCAGATTCATGCGAAATACACGAATTAGCTTTAAATCAATGCGAAACATACGATTTATCGACAATATCATGCGAAACACACGATTTCGCTTCAAATTCGTGGGAAATAGAGATTTTAAACAAACGATTTAGCTTCAAATTCATGCGAAATGAACAATTTAGCTTCAGATTCATGCGAAATACACGAATTAGCTTTAAATCAACGCGAAACATTCGATTTAGCTTCAATATCATGCGATATACACGATTTCGATTCAAATTCGTGCGAAATAGAGATTTCAAACAAACGATTTAGCTTCAAATTCATGCGAAATGAACAATTTAGCTTCAGATTCATGCGAAATACACGAATTAGCTTTAAATGAACGCGAAACATACGATTTTGCTTCAATATCATGCGATATACACGATTTCGCTTCAAATTCTTGCGAAATAGCGATTTTAAATAAACGATTTAGCTTCAAATTCATGTGATATGAACAATTTACCTTCAGATTAATGCGAAATACACGAATTAGCTTTAAATCAACGCGAAACATACGATGTAACTTCAATATCATGCGAAACATACGATTTCGATTCAAATTCGTGCGAAATAGAGATTTTAAACAAACGATTTAGCTTCAAATTCATGCGAAATGAACAATTTAGCTTCAGATTAATGCGAAATACACGAATTAGCTTTAAATCAACGCGAAACATACGATGTAACTTCAATATCATGCGAAACACACGATTTAGATTCAAATTCGTGCGAAATAGAGATTTTAACCAACGATTTAGCTTCAAATTCATGCGAAATGAACAATTTAGCTTCAGATTCATGCGAAATACACGAATTAGCTTTAAATCAACGCGAAACATACGATTTAGCTTCAATATCATGCGATATACACGATTTCGCTTAAAATTCGTGCGAAATAGCGATTTTAAACAAACGATTTAGCTTCAAATTCATGTGATATGAACAATTTAGCTTCAGATTAATGGGAAATACACGAATTAGCTTTAAATCAACTCGAAACATACGATTTAGCAGAAATATCACGCGATATACACGATTTCGCTTCAAATTCTTGCGAAATAGCGATTTTAAACAAACGATATAGCTTCAAATTCATGTGATATGAACTATTTAACTTCAGATTCATGCGAAATACACGAATTAGCTTTAAATCAAAGCGAAACATACGATTTAACTTCAATATCATGCGAAACACACGATTTCGATTCAAATTCGTGCGAAATAGAGATTTTAAACAAACGATTTAGCTTCAAATTCATGCGAAATGAACAATTTAGCTTCAGATTCATGCGAAATACACGAATTAGCTTTAAATCAACGCGAAACATACGATTTAGCAGAAATATCATGCGATATACACGATTTCGCTTCAAATTCGTGCGAAATAGCGATTTTAAACAAACGATTTAGCTTCAAATTCATGTGATATGAACAATTTAGCTTCAGATTAATGCGAAATACACGAATTAGCTCTAAATCAACGCGAAACATACGATTTAGCAGAAATATCATGCGATGTACACGATTTCGCTTCAAATTCGTACGAAATAGCGATTTTAAACAAACGATTTAGCTTCAAATTCATGTGATATGAACAATTTAGCTTCAGATTAATGCGAAATACACGAATTAGCTCTAAATCAACGCGAAACATACGATTTAGCTTCAATATCATGCGATATACACGATTTCGCTTCAAATTCGTGCGAAATAGAGATTTTAAACAAAGATTTAGCTTCAAATTCATGCGAAATGAACAATTTAGCTTCAGATTAATGCGAAATACACGAATTAGCTCTAAATCAACGTGAAACATACGATGTAACTTCAATATCATGCGAAACACACGATTTCGATTCAAATTCGTGCGAAATAGAGATTTTAACCAACGATTTAGCTTCAAATTCATGCGAAATGAACAATTTAGCTTCAGATTCATGCGAAATACACGAATTAGCTTTAAATCAACGCGAAACATACGATTTAGCTTCAATATCATGCGATATACACGATTTCGATCAAATTCGTGCGAAATAGCGATTTTAAACAAACGATTTAGCTTCAAATTCATGTGATATGAACAATTTAGCTTCAGATTAATGCGAAATACACGAATTAGCTTTAAATCAACTCGAAACATACGATTTAGCAGAAATATCACGCGATATACAGGATTTCGCTTCAAATTCTTGCGAAATAGCGATTTTAAACAAACGATTTAGCTTCAAATTCATGCGAAATGAACAATTTAGCTTCAGATTCATGCGAAATACACGAATTAGCATTAAATCAACGCGAAACATACGATTTAGCTTCAATATCATGCGATATACACGATTTCGCTTCAAATTCGTGCGAAATAGCGATTTTAAACAAACGATTTAGCTTCAAATTCATGCGAAATGAACAATTTAGCTTCAGATTAATGCGAAATACACGAATTAGCTTTAAATCAACGCGAAACATACGATTTAGCATCAATATCATGCGAAACACACGATTTCGATTCAAATTCGTGCGAAATAGAGATTTTAAACAAACGATTTAGCTTCAAATTCATGCGAAATGAACAATTTAGTTTCAGATTCATGCCAAATATACGAATTAGCTTTAAATCAACGCGAAACATACGATTTAGCAGAAATATCATGCGATATACACGATTTCGCTTCAAATTCTTGCGAAATAGCGATTTTAAACAAACGATTTAGCTTCAAAATTGGTGTGATATGAACTATTTAACTTCAGATTCATGCGAAATACACGAATTAGCTTTAAATCAACGCGAAACATACGATTTAGCTTCAATATCATGCGATATACACGATTACGCTTCAAATTCTTGCGAAATAGCGATTTTAAATAAACGATTTAGCTTCAAATTCATGTGATATGAACAATTTAGCTTCAGATTAATGCGAAATACACGAATTAGCTTTAAATCAACGCGAAACATACGATGTAACTTCAATATCATGCGAAACACACGATTTCGATTCAAATTCGTGCGAAATAGAGATTTTAAACAAACGATTTAGCTTCAAATTCATGCGAAATGAACAATTTAGCTTCAGATTAATGCGAAATACATGAATTAGCTTTAAATCAACGCGAAACATACGATGTAACTTCAATATCATGCGAAACACACGATTTCGATTCAAATTCGTGCGAAATAGAGATTTTAACCAACGATTTAGATTCAAATTCATGCGAAATGAACAATTTAGCTTCAGATTCATGCGAAATACACGAATTAGCTTTAAATCAACGCGAAACATACGATTTAGCTGCAATATCATGCGATATACACGATTTCGCTTAAAATTCGTGCGAAATAGCGATTTTAAACAAACGATTTAGCTTCAAATTCATGTGATATGAACAATTTAGCTTCAGATTAATGCGAAATACACGAATTAGCTTTAAATCAACTCGAAACATACGATTTAGCAGAAATATCACGCGATATACACAATTTCGCTTCAAATTCTTGCGAAATAGCGATTTTAAACAAACGATATAGCTTCAAATTCATGTGATATGAACTATTTAACTTCAGATTCATGCGAAATACACGAATTAGCTTTAAATCAACGCGAAACATACGATTTAACTTCAATATCATGCGAAACACACGATTTCGATTCAAATTCGTGCGAAATAGAGATTTTAAACAAACGATTTAGCTTCAAATTCATGCGAAATGAACAATTTAGCTTCAGATTCATGCGAAATACACGAATTAGCTTTAAATCAACTCGAAACATACGATTTAGCAGAAATATCATGCGATATACACGATTTCGCTTCAAATTCTTGCGAAATAGAGATTTTAAACAAACGATTTAGCTTCAAATTCGTGTGATATGAACTATTTAACTTCAGATTCACGCGAAATACACGAATTAGCTTTAAATCAACGCGAAACATACGATTTAACTTCAATATCAAGCGATATACACGATTTCGCTTCAAATTCGTGAGAAATAGCGATTTTAAACAAACGATATAGCTTCAAATTCATGTGATATGAACAATTTAGCTTCAGATTAATGCGAAATACACGAATTAGCTTTAAATCAACGCGAAACATACGATGTAACTTCAATATCATGCGAAACACACGATTTCGATTCAAATTCGTGCGAAATAGAGATTTTAACCAACGATTTAGCTTCAAATTCATGCGAAATGAACAATTTAGCTTCAGATTCATGCGAAATACACGAATTAGCTTTAAATCAACGCGAAACAAACGATTTAGCTTCAATATCATGCGATATACACGATTTCGATCAAATTCGTGCGAAATAGCGATTTTAAACAAACGATTTAGCTTCAAATTCATGTGATATGAACAATTTAGCTTCAGATTAATGCGAAATACACGAATTAGCTTTAAATCAACTCGAAACATACGATTTAGCAGAAATATCACGCGATATACAGGATTTCGCTTCAAATTCTTGCGAAATAGCGATTTTAAACAAACGATTTAGCTTCAAATTCATGCGAAATGAACAATTTAGCTTCAGATTCATGCGAAATACACGAATTAGCTTTAAATCAACGCGAAACATACGATTTAGCTTCAATATCATGCGATATACACGATTTCGCTTCAAATTCGTGCGAAATAGCGATTTTAAACAAACGATTTAGCTTCAAATTCATGCGAAATGAACAATTTAGCTTCAGATTAATGCGAAATGCACGAATTAGCTTTAAATCAACGCGAAACATACGATTTAGCATCAATATCATGCGAAACACACGATTTCGATTCAAATTCGTGCGAAATAGAGATTTTAAACAAACGATTTAGCTTCAAATTCATGCGAAATGAACAATTTAGTTTCAGATTCATGCCAAATACACGAATTAGCTTTAAATCAACGCGAAACATACGATTTAGCAGAAATATCATGCGATATACACGATTTCGCTTCAAATTCTTGCGAAATAGCGATTTTAAACAAACGATTTAGCTTCAAAATTGGTGTGATATGAACTATTTAACTTCAGATTCATGCGAAATACACGAATTAGCTTTAAATCAACGCGAAACATACGATTTAGCTTCAATATCATGCGATATACACGATTTCGCTTCAAATTCTTGCGAAATAGCGATTTTAAATAAACGATTTAGCTTCAAATTCATGTGATATGAACAATTTAGCTTCAGATTAATGCGAAATACACGAATTAGCTTTAAATCAACGCGAAACATACGATGTAACTTCAATATCATGCGAAACACACGATTTCGATTCAAATTCGTGCGAAATAGAGATTTTAAACAAACGATTTAGCTTCAAATTCATGCGAAATGAACAATTTAGCTTCAGATTAATGCGAAATACATGAATTAGCTTTAAATCAACGCGAAACATACGATGTAACTTCAATATCATGCGAAACACACGATTTCGATTCAAATTCGTGCGAAATAGAGATTTTAACCAACGATTTAGATTCAAATTCATGCGAAATGAACAATTTAGCTTCAGATTCATGCGAAATACACGAATTAGCTTTAAATCAACGCGAAACATACGATTTAGCTTCAATATCATGCGATATACACGATTTCGCTTAAAATTCGTGCGAAATAGCGATTTTAAACAAACGATTTAGCTTCAAATTCATGTGATATGAACAATTTAGCTTCAGATTAATGCGAAATACACGAATTAGCTTTAAATCAACTCGAAACATACGATTTAGCAGAAATATCACGCGATATACACAATTTCGCTTCAAATTCTTGCGAAATAGCGATTTTAAACAAACGATATAGCTTCAAATTCATGTGATATGAACTATTTAACTTCAGATTCATGCGAAATACACGAATTAGCTTTAAATCAACGCGAAACATACGATTTAACTTCAATATCATGCGAAACACACGATTTCGATTCAAATTCGTGCGAAATAGAGATTTTAAACAAACGATTTAGCTTCAAATTCATGCGAAATGAACAATTTAGCTTCAGATTCATGCGAAATACACGAATTAGCTTTAAATCAACGCGAAACATACGATTTAGCAGAAATATCATGCGATATACACGATTTCGCTTCAAATTCTTGCGAAATAGCGATTTTAAACAAACGATTTAGCTTCAAATTCGTGTGATATGAACTATTTAACTTCAGATTCACGCGAAATACACGAATTAGCTTTAAATCAACGCGAAACATACGATTTAACTTCAATATCAAGCGATATACTCGATTTCGCTTCAAATTCGTGAGAAATAGCGATTTTAAACAAACGATTTAGCTTCAAATTCGTGTGATATGAACTATTTAACTTCAGATTCACGCGAAATACACGAATTAGCTTTAAATCAACGCGAAACATACGATTTAACTTCAATATCAAGCGATATACTCGATTTCGCTTCAAATTCGTGAGAAATAGCGATTTTAAACAAACGATTTAGCTTCAAATTCATGCGAAATGAACAATTTAGCTTCAGATTCATGCGAAATACACGAATTAGCTTTAAATCAACGCGAAACATACGATTTAGCTTCAATATCATGCGATATACACGATTTCGCTTCAAATTCGTGCGAAATAGCGATTTTAAACAAACGATTTTGCTTCAAATTCATGTGATATGAACAATTTAGCTTCAGATTAATGCGAAATACACGAAGCAGCTTTAAATCAACGCGAAACATACGATTTAGCAGAAATATCATGCAATATACACGATTTCGCTTCAAATTCTTGCGAAATAGCGATTTTAAACAAACGATTTAGCTTCAAATTCATGCGAAATTAACAATTTTGCTTCAGATTCATGCGAAATACACGAATTAGCTTTAAATCAATGCGAAACATACGATTTATCGACAATATCATGCGAAACACACGATTTCGCTACAAATTCTTGCGAAATAGCGATTTTAAATAAACGATTTAGCTTCAAATTCATGTGATATGAACAATTTAGCTTCAGATTAATGCGAAATACACGAATTAGCTTTAAATCAACGCGAAACATACGATGTAACTTCAATATCATGCGAAACACACGATTTCGATTCAAATTCGTGCGAAATAGAGATTTTAACCAACGATTTAGCTTCAAATTCATGGGAAATGAACAATTTAGCTTCAGATTCATGCGAAATACACGAATTACCTTTAAATCAACGCGGAACATACGATTTAGCTTCAATATCATGCGATATACACGATTTCGCTTAAAATTCGTGCGAAATAGCGGTTTTAAACAAACGATTTAGCTTCAAATTCATGTGATATGAACAATTTAGCTTCAGATTAATGCGAAATACACGAATTAGCTTTAAATCAACTCGAAACATACGATTTAGCAGAAATATCACGCGATATACACGATTTCGCTTCAAATTCTTGCGAAATAGCGATTTTAAACAAACGATTTAGCTTCAAATTCATGTGATATGAACTATTTAACTTCAGATTCATGCGAAATACACGAATTAGCTTTAAATCAACGCGAAACATACGATTTAACTTCAATATCATGCGAAACGCACGATTTCGATTCAAATTCGGGCGAAATAGAGATTTTAAACAAACGATTTAGCTTCAAATTCATGCGAAATGAACAATTTAGCTTCAGATTAATGCGAACTACACGAATTAGCTTTAAATCAACGCGAAACATACGATTTAGCAGAAATATCATGCGATATACACGATTTCGCTTCAAATTCTTGCGAAATAGCGATTTTAAACAAACGATTTAGCTTCAAATTCATGCGAAATGAACAATTTTGCTTCAGATTCATGCGAAATACACGAATTAGCTTTAAATCAACGCGAAACATACGATTTAGCTTCAATATCATGCGAAACACACGATTTCGATTCAAATTCGTGCGAAATAGAGATTTTAAACAAACGATTTAGCTTCAAATTCATGCGAAATGAACAATTTAGCTTCAGATTCATGCGAAATACACGAATTAGCTTTAAATCAACGCGAAACATACGATTTAGCAGAAATATCATGCGATATACACGATTTCGCTTCAAATTCTTGCGAAATAGCGATTTTAAACAAACGATTTAGCTTCAAATTCGTCTGATATGAACTATTTAACTTCAGATTCACGCGATATACACGAATTAGCTTTAAATCAACGCGAAACATACGATTTAGCTTCAATATCATGCGATATACACGATTTCGCTTAAAATTCGTGCGAAATAGCGATTTTAAACAAACGATTTAGCTTCAAATTCATGTGGTAAGAACAATTTAGCTTCAGATTAATGCGAAATACACGAATTAGCTTTAAATCAACTCGTAACATACGATTTAGCAGAAATATCACGCGATATACACGATTTCGCTTCAAATTCTTGCGAAATAGCGATTTTAAACTAACGATTTAGCTTCAAATTCATGTGATATGAACTATTTAACTTCAGATTCATGCGAAATACACGAATTAGCTTTAAATCAACGCGAAACATACGATTTAACTTCAATATCATGCGAAACACACGATTTCGCTTAAAATTCGTGCGAAATAGCGATTTTAAACAAACGATTTAGCTTCAAATTCATGTGATATGAACTATTTAACTTCAGATTCATGCGAAATACACGAATTAGCTTTAAATCAACGCGAAACATACGATTTAACTTTCAATATCATGCGAAACACACGATTTCGATTCAAATTCGTGCGAAATAGAGATTTTAAACAAACGATTTAGCTTCAAATTCATGCGAAATGAACAACTTAGCTTCAGATTCATGCGAAATACACGAATTAGCTTTAAATCAACGCGAAACATACGATTTAGCAGAAATATCATGCGATATACACGATTTCGCTACAAATTCTTGCGAAATAGCGATTTTAAACAAACGATTTAGCTTCAAATTCGTGTGATATGAACTATCTAACTTCAGATTCACGCGAAATACACGAATTAGCTTTAAATCAACGCGAAACATACGATTTAGCTTCAATATCATGCGATATACACGATTTCGCTTCAATTTCGTGCGAAATAGCGATTTTAAACAAACGATTTAGCTTCAAATTCATGTGATATGAACAATTTAGCTTCAGATTAATGCGAAATACACGAATTAGCTTTAAATCAACGCGAAACATACGATCTAGCAGAAATATCATGCGATATACACGATTTCGCTTCAAATTCTTGCGAAATAGCGATTTTAAACAAACGATTTAGCTTCAAATTCATGCGAAATGAACAATTTTGCTTCAGATTCATGCGAAATACACGAATTAGCTTTAAATCAATGCGAAATATACGATTTAGCTTCAATATCATGCGAAACACACGATTTCGATTCAAATTCGTGCGAAATAGAGATTTTAAACAAACGATTTAGCTTCAAATTCATGCGAAATGAACAATTTAGCTTCAGATTCATGCGAAATAAACGAATTAGCTTTAAATCAACGCGAAACATACGATTTAGCAGAAATATCATGCGATATACACGATTTCGCTTCAAATTCTTGCGAAATAGCGATTTTAAACAAACGATTTAGCTTCAAATTCGTCTGATATGAACTATTTAACTTCAGATTCACGCGATATACACGAATTAGCTTTAAATCAACGCGAAACATACGATTTAGCTTCAATATCATGCGATATACACGATTTCGCTTCAAATTCGTGCGAAATAGCGATTTTAAACAAACGATTTAGCTTCAAATTCATGTGATATGAACAATTTAGCTTCAGATTAAAGCGAAATACACGAATTAGCTTTAAATCAACGCGAAACATACGATTTAGCTTCAATATCATGCGAAACACACGATTTCGATCCAAATTCGTGCGAAATAGAGATTTTAAACAAACGATGTAGCTTCAAATTCATGCGAAATGAACAGTTTAGCTTCAGATTCATGCGAAATACACGAATTAGCTTTAAATCAACGCGAAACATACGATTTAGCTTCAATATCATGCGATATACACGATTTCGCTTCAAATTCTTGCGAAATAGCGATTTTAAATAAACGATTTAGCTTCAAATTCATGTGATATGAACAATTTAGCTTCAGATTAATGCGAAATACACGAATTAGCTTTAAATCAACGCGAAACATACGATGTAACTTCAATATCATGCGAAACACACGATTTCGATTCAAATTCGTGCGAAATAGAGATTTTAACCAACGATTTAGATTCAAATTCATGCGAAGTGAACAATTTAGCTTCACATTCATGCGAAATACACGAATTAGCTTTAAATCAACGCGAAACATACGATTTAGCTTCAATATCATGCGATATACACGATTTCGCTTAAAATTCGTGCGAAATAGCGATATAAACAAACGATTTAGCATCAAATTCATGTGATATGAACAATTTAGCTTCAGATTAATGCGAAATACACGAATTAGCTTTAAATCAACTCGAAACATACGATTTAGCAGAAATATCACGCGATATACACGATTTCGCTTCAAATTCTTGCGAAATAGCGATTTTAAACAAACGATTTAGCTTCAAATTCATGTGATATGAACTATTTAACTTCAGATTCATGCGAAATACACGAATTAGCTTTAAATCAACGCGAAACATACGATTTAACTTCAATATCAAGCGATATACACGATTTCGCTTCAAATTCTTGCGAAATAGCGATTTTAAACAAACGATTTAGCTTCAAATTCATGTGATATGAACTATTTAACTTCAGATTCATGCGAAATACACGAATTAGCTTTAAATCAACGCGAAACATACGATTTAACTTCAATATCAAGCGATATACACGATTTCGCTTAAAATTCGTGCGAAATAGCGATTTTAAACAAAGATTTAGCTTCAAATTCATGTGATAAGAACAATTTAGCTTCAGATTAATGCGAAATACACGAATTAGCTTTAAATCAACTCGTAACATACGATTTAGCAGAAATATCACGCGATATACACGATTTCGCTTCAAATTCTTGCGAAATAGCGATTTTAAACAAACGATTTAGCTTCAAATTCATGTGATATGAACTATTTAACTTCAGATTCATGCGAAATACACGAATTAGCTTTAAATCAACGCGAAACATACGATTTAACTTCAATATCAAGCGATATACACGATTTCGCTTAAAATTCGTGCGAAATAGCGATTTTAAACAAACGATTTAGCTTCAAATTCATGTGATATGAACTATTTAACTTCAGATTCATGCGAAATACACGAATTAGCTTTAAATCAACGCGAAACATACGATTTAACTTTCAATATCATGCGAAACACACGATTTCGATTCAAATTCGTGCGAAATAGAGATTTTAAACAAACGATTTAGCTTCAAATTCATGCGAAATGAACAACTTAGCTTCAGATTTATGCGAAATACACGAATTAGCTTTAAATCAACGCGAAACATACGATTTAGCAGAAATATCATGCGATATACACGATTTCGCTACAAATTCTTGCGAAATAGCGATTTTAAACAAACGATTTAGCTTCAAATTCGTGTGATATGAACTATTTAACTTCAGATTCACGCGAAATACACGAATTAGCTTTAAATCAACGCGAAACATACGATTTAGCTTCAATATCATGCGATATACACGATTTCGCTTCAATTTCGTGCGAAATAGCGATTTTAAACAAACGATTTAGCTTCAAATTCATGTGATATGAACAATTTAGCTTCAGATTAATGCGAAATACACGAATTAGCTTTAAATCAACGCGAAACATACGATCTAGCAGAAATATCATGCGATATACACGATTTCGCTTCAAATTCTTGCGAATTAGCGATTTTAAACAAACGATTTAGCTTCAAATTCATGCGAAATGAACAATTTTGCTTCAGATTCATGCGAAATACACGAATTAGCTTTAAATCAATGCGAAACATACGATTTATCGACAATATCATGCGAAACACACGATTTCGCTTCAAATTCGTGCGAAATAGAGATTTTAAACAAAGATTTAGCTTCAAATTCATGCGCAATTAACAATTTAGCTTCAGATTAATGCGAAATACACGAATTAGCTTTAAATCAACGCGAAACATACGATTTAGCTTCAATATCATGCGAAACACACGATTTCGATTCAAATTCGTGCGAAATAGAGATTTTAAACAAACGATTTAGCTTCAAATTCATGCGAAATGAACAATTTAGCTTCAGATTCATGCGAAATACAAGAATTAGCTTCAGATTCATGCGAAATACACGAATTAGCTTTAAATCAACGCGAACCATACGATTTAGCTTCAATATCATGCGATATACACGATTTCGCTTCAAATTCTTGCGAAATAGCGATTTTAAATAAACGATTTAGCTTCAAATTCATGCGATATGAACAATTTAGCTTCATATTAATGCGAAATACACGAATTAGCTTTAAATCAACGCGAAACATACGATTTAACTTCAATATCAAGCGATATACACGATTTCGCTTAAAATTCGTGCGAAATAGCGATTTTAGACAAACGATTTAGCTTCAAATTCATGTGATATGAACAATTTAGCTTCAGATTAATGCGAAATACACGAATTAGCTTTAAATCAACTCGAAACATACGATTTAGCAGAAATATCACGCGATATACACGATTTCGCTTCAAATTCTTGCGAAATAGCGATTTTAAACAAACGATTTAGCTTCAAATTCATGTGATATGAACTATTTAACTTCAGATTCATGCGAAATACACGAATTAGCTTTAAATCAACGCGAAACATACGATTTAACTTCAATATCATGCGAAACACATGATTTCGATTCAAATTCGTGCGAAATAGAGATTTTAAACAAACGATTTAGCTTCAAATTCATGCGAAATGAACAACTTAGCTTCAGATTCATGCGAAATACACGAATTAGCTTTAAATCAACGCGAAACATACGATTTAACTTCAATATCAAGCGATATACACGATTTCGCTTAAAATTCGTGCGAAATAGCGATTTTAAACAAACGATTTAGCTTCAAATTCATGTGGTAAGAACAATTTAGCTTCAGATTAATGCGAAATACACGAATTAGCTTTAAATCAACTCGTAACATACGATTTAGCAGAAATATCACGCGATATACACGATTTCGCTTCAAATTCTTGCGAAATAGCGATTTTAAACTAACGATTTAGCTTCAAATTCATGTGATATGAACTATTTAACTTCAGATTCATGCGAAATACACGAATTAGCTTTAAATCAACGCGAAACATACGATTTAACTTCAATATCATGCGAAACACACGATTTCGCTTAAAATTCGTGCGAAATAGCGATTTTAAACAAACGATTTAGCTTCAAATTCATGTGATATGAACAATTTAGCTTCAGATTAATGCGAAATACACGAATTAGCTTTAAATCAACGCGAAACATACGATCTAGCAGAAATATCATGCGATATACACGATTTCGCTTCAAATTCTTGCGAAATAGCGATTTTAAACAAACGATTTAGCTTCAAATTCATGCGAAATGAACAATTTTGCTTCAGATTCATGCGAAATACACGAATTAGCTTTAAATCAATGCGAAACATACGATTTAGCTTCAATATCATGCGAAACACACGATTTCGATTCAAATTCGTGCGAAATAGAGATTTTAAACAAACGATTTAGCTTCAAATTCATGCGAAATGAACAATTTAGCTTCAGATTCATGCGAAATAAACGAATTAGCTTTAAATCAACGCGAAACATACGATTTAGCAGAAATATCATGCGATATACACGATTTCGCTTCAAATTCGTGCGAAATAGCGATTTTAAACAAACGATTTAGCTTCAAATTCATGTGATATGAACAATTTAGCTTCAGATTAAAGCGAAATACACGAATTAGCTTTAAATCAACGCGAAACATACGATTTAGCTTCAATATCATGCGAAACACACGATTTCGATCCAAATTCGTGCGAAATAGAGATTTTAAACAAACGATGTAGCTTCAAATTCATGCGAAATGAACAGTTTAGCTTCAGATTCATGCGAAATACACGAATTAGCTTTAAATCAACGCGAAACATACGATTTAGCTTCAATATCATGCGATATACACGATTTCGCTTCAAATTCTTGCGAAATAGCGATTTTAAATAAACGATTTAGCTTCAAATTCATGTGATATGAACAATTTAGCTTCAGATTAATGCGAAATACACGAATTAGCTTTAAATCAACGCGAAACATACGATGTAACTTCAATATCATGCGAAACACACGATTTCGATTCAAATTCGTGCGAAATAGAGATTTTAACCAACGATTTAGATTCAAATTCATGCGAAGTGAACAATTTAGCTTCAGATTCATGCGAAATACACGAATTAGATTTAAATCAACGCGAAACATACGATTTAGCTTCAATATCATGCGATATACACGATTTCGCTTAAAATTCGTGCGAAATAGCGATTTTAAACAAACGATTTAGCATCAAATTCATGTGATATGAACAATTTAGCTTCAGATTAATGCGAAATACACGAATTAGCTTTAAATCAACTCGAAACATACGATTTAGCAGAAATATCACGCGATATACACGATTTCGCTCCAAATTCTTGCGAAATAGCGATTTTAAACAAACGATTTAGCTTCAAATTCATGTGATATGAACTATTTAACTTCAGATTCATGCGAAATACACGAATTAGCTTTAAATCAACGCGAAACATACGATTTAACTTCAATATCATGCGAAACACATGATTTCGATTCAAATTCGTGCGAAATAGAGATTTTAAACAAACGATTTAGCTTCAAATTCATGCGAAATGAACAACTTAGCTTCAGATTCATGCGAAATACACGAATTAGCTTTAAATCAACGCGAAACATACGATTTAACTTCAATATCAAGCGATATACACGATTTCGCTTAAAATTCGTGCGAAATAGCGATTTTAAACAAACGATTTAGCTTCAAATTCATGTGGTAAGAACAATTTAGCTTCAGATTAATGCGAAATACACGAATTAGCTTTAAATCAACTCGTAACATACGATTTAGCAGAAATATCACGCGATATACACGATTTCGCTTCAAATTCTTGCGAAATAGCGATTTTAAACTAACGATTTAGCTTCAAATTCATGTGATATGAACTATTTAACTTCAGATTCATGCGAAATACACGAATTAGCTTTAAATCAACGCGAAACATACGATTTAACTTCAATATCATGCGAAACACACGATTTCGCTTAAAATTCGTGCGAAATAGCGATTTTAAACAAACGATTTAGCTTCAAATTCATGTGATATGAACAATTTAGCTTCAGATTAATGCGAAATACACGAATTAGCTTTAAATCAACGCGAAACATACGATCTAGCAGAAATATCATGCGATATACACGATTTCGCTTCAAATTCTTGCGAAATAGCGATTTTAAACAAACGATTTAGCTTCAAATTCATGCGAAATGAACAATTTTGCTTCAGATTCATGCGAAATACACGAATTAGCTTTAAATCAATGCGAAACATACGATTTAGCTTCAATATCATGCGAAACACACGATTTCGATTCAAATTCGTGCGTAATAGAGATTTTAAACAAACGATTTAGCTTCAAATTCATGCGAAATGAACAATTTAGCTTCAGATTCATGCGAAATAAACGAATTAGCTTTAAATCAACGCGAAACATACGATTTAGCAGAAATATCATGCGATATACACGATTTCGCTTCAAATTCTTGCGAAATAGCGATTTTAAACAAACGATTTAGCTTCAAATTCGTCTGATATGAACTATTTAACTTCAGATTCACGCGATATACACGAATTAGCTTTAAATCAACGCGAAACATACGATTTAGCTTCAATATCATGCGATATACACGATTTCGCTTCAAATTCGTGCGAAATAGCGATTTTAAACAAACGATTTAGCTTCAAATTCATGTGATATGAACAATTTAGCTTCAGATTAAAGCGAAATACACGAATTAGCTTTAAATCAACGCGAAACATACGATTTAGCTTCAATATCATGCGAAACACACGATTTCGATCCAAATTCGTGCGAAATAGAGTTTTTAAACAAACGATGTAGCTTCAAATTCATGCGAAATGAACAGTTTAACTTCAGATTCATGCGAAATACACGAATTAGCTTTAAATCAACGCGAAACATACGATTTAGCTTCAATATCATGCGATATACACGATTTCGCTTCAAGTTCTTGCGAAATAGCGATTTTAAATAAACGATTTAGCTTCAAATTCATGTGATATGAACAATTTAGCTTCAGATTAATGCGAAATACACGAATTAGCTTTAAATCAACGCGAAACATACGATGTAACTTCAATATCATGCGAAACACACGATTTCGATTCAAATTCGTGCGAAATAGAGATTTTAACCAACGATTTAGATTCAAATTCATGCGAAGTGAACAATTTAGCTTCAGATTCATGCGAAATACACGAATTAGCTTTAAATCAACGCGAAACATACGATTTAGCTTCAATATCATGCGATATACACGATTTCGCTTAAAATTCGTGCGAAATAGCGATTTTAAACAAACGATTTAGCATCAAATTCATGTGATATGAACAATTTAGCTTCAGATTAATGCGAAATACACGAATTAGCTTTAAATCAACTCGAAACATACGATTTAGCAGAAATATCACGCGATATACACGATTTCGCTTCAAATTCTTGCGAAATAGCGATTTTAAACAAACGATTTAGCTTCAAATTCATGTGATATGAACTATTTAACTTCAGATTCATGCGAAATACACGAATTAGCTTTAAATCAACGCGAAACATACGATTTAACTTCAATATCAAGCGATATACACGATTTCGCTTCAAATTCTTGCGAAATAGCGATTTTAAACAAACGATTTAGCTTCAAATTCATGTGATATGAACTATTTAACTTCAGATTCATGCGAAATACACGAATTAGCTTTAAATCAACGCGAAACATACGATTTAACTTCAATATCAAGCGATATACACGATTTCGCTTAAAATTCGTGCGAAATAGCGATTTTAAACAAACGATTTAGCTTCAAATTCATGTGATAAGAACAATTTAGCTTCAGATTAATGCGAAATACACGAATTAGCTTTAAATCAACTCGTAACATACGATTTAGCAGAAATATCACGCGATATACACGATTTCGCTTCAAATTCTTGCGAAATAGCGATTTTAAACAAACGATTTAGCTTCAAATTCATGTGATATGAACTATTTAACTTCAGATTCATGCGAAATACACGAATTAGCTTTAAATCAACGCGAAACATACGATTTAACTTCAATATCAAGCGATATACACGATTTCGCTTAAAATTCGTGCGAAATAGCGATTTTAAACAAACGATTTAGCTTCAAATTCATGTGATATGAACTATTTAACTTCAGATTCATGCGAAATACACGAATTAGCTTTAAATCAACGCGAAACATACGATTTAACTTTCAATATCATGCGAAACACACGATTTCGATTCAAATTCGTGCGAAATAGAGATTTTAAACAAACGATTTAGCTTCAAATTCATGCGAAATGAACAACTTAGCTTCAGATTTATGCGAAATACACGAATTAGCTTTAAATCAACGCGAAACATACGATTTAGCAGAAATATCATGCGATATACACGATTTCGCTACAAATTCTTGCGAAATAGCGATTTTAAACAAACGATTTAGCTTCAAATTCGTGTGATATGAACTATTTAACTTCAGATTCACGCGAAATACACGAATTAGCTTTAAATCAACGCGAAACATACGATTTAGCTTCAATATCATGCGATATACACGATTTCGCTTCAATTTCGTGCGAAATAGCGATTTTAAACAAACGATTTAGCTTCAAATTCATGTGATATGAACAATTTAGCTTCAGATTAATGCGAAATACACGAATTAGCTTTAAATCAACGCGAAACATACGATCTAGCAGAAATATCATGCGATATACACGATTTCGCTTCAAATTCTTGCGAAATAGCGATTTTAAACAAACGATTTAGCTTCAAATTCATGCGAAATGAACAATTTTGCTTCAGATTCATGCGAAATACACGAATTAGCTTTAAATCAATGCGAAACATACGATTTATCGACAATATCATGCGAAACACACGATTTCGCTTCAAATTCGTGCGAAATAGAGATTTTAAACAAAGATTTAGCTTCAAATTCATGCGCAATTAACAATTTAGCTTCAGATTAATGCGAAATACACGAATTAGCTTTAAATCAACGCGAAACATACGATTTAGCTTCAATATCATGCGAAACACACGATTTCGATTCAAATTCGTGCGAAACAGAGATTTTAAACAAACGATTTAGCTTCAAATTCATGCGAAATGAACAATTTAGCTTCAGATTCATGCGAAATACACGAATTAGCTTTAAATCAACGCGAACCATACGATTTAGCTTCAATATCATGCGATATACACGATTTCGCTTCAAATTCTTGCGAAATAGCGATTTTAAATAAACGATTTAGCTTCAAATTCATGCGATATGAACAATTTAGCTTCATATTAATGCGAAATACACGAATTAGCTTTAAATCAACGCGAAACATACGATTTAACTTCAATATCAAGCGATATACACGATTTCGCTTAAAATTCGTGCGAAATAGCGATTTTAAACAAACGATTTAGCTTCAAATTCATGTGATATGAACAATTTAGCTTCAGATTAATGCGAAATACACGAATTAGCTTTAAATCAACTCGAAACATACGATTTAGCAGAAATATCACGCGATATACACGATTTCGCTTCAAATTCTTGCGAAATAGCGATTTTAAACAAACGATTTAGCTTCAAATTCATGTGATATGAACTATTTAACTTCAGATTCATGCGAAATACACGAATTAGCTTTAAATCAACGCGAAACATACGATTTAACTTCAATATCATGCGAAACACATGATTTCGATTCAAATTCGTGCGAAATAGAGATTTTAAACAAACGATTTAGCTTCAAATTCATGCGAAATGAACAACTTAGCTTCAGATTCATGCGAAATACACGAATTAGCTTTAAATCAACGCGAAACATACGATTTAGCAGAAATATCATGCGATATACACGATTTCGCTACAAATTCTTGCGAAATAGCGATTTTAAACAAACGATTTAGCTTCAAATTCGTGTGATATGAACTATTTAACTTCAGATTCACGCGAAATACACGAATTAGCTTTAAATCAACGCGAAACATACGATTTAACTTCAATATCAAGCGATATACACGATTTCGCTTCAAATTCGTGAGAAATAGCGATTTTAAACAAACGATTTAGCTTCAAATTCATGCGAAATGAACAATTTAGCTTCAGATTCATGCGAAATACACGAATTAGCTTTAAATCAACGCGAAACATACGATTTAGCTTCAATATCATGCGATATACACGATTTCGCTTCAAATTCGTGCGAAATAGCGATTTTAAACAAACGATTTAGCTTCAAATTCATGCGAAATGAACAATTTTGCTTCAGATTCATGCGAAATACACGAATTAGCTTTAAATCAACGCGAAACATGCGATTTAGCTTCAATATCATGCGATATACACGATTTCGCTTAAAATTCGTGCGAAATAGCGATTTTAAACAAACGATTTTGCTTCAAATTCATGTGATATGAACAATTTAGCTTCAGATTAATGCGAAATACACGAATTAGCTTTAAATCAACTCGAAACATACGATTTAGCAGAAATATCACGCGATATACACGATTTCGCTTCAAATTCTTGCGAAATAGCGATTTTAAACAAACGATTTAGCTTCAAATTCATGCGAAATGAACAATTTTGCTTCAGATTCATGCGAAATACACGAATTAGCTTTAAATCAACGCGAAACATGCGATTTAGCTTCAATATCATGCGATATACACGATTTCGCTTAAAATTCGTGCGAAATAGCGATTTTAAACAAACGATTTAGCTTCAAATTCATGTGATATGAACTATTTAACTTCAGATTCATGCGAAATACACGAATTAGCTTTAAATCAACGCGAAACATACGATTTAACTTCAATATCATTCGAAACACACGATTTCGATTCAAATTCGTGCGAAATAGAGATTTTAAACAAACGATTTAGCTTCAAATTCATGCGAAATGAACAATTTAGCTTCAGAATCATGCAATATACACGAATTAGCATTAAATCAATGCGAAACATACGATTTAGCAGAAATATCATGCGATATACACGATTTCGCTTCAAATACTTGCGAAATAGCGATTTTAAACAAACGATTTAGCTTCAAATTCGTGTGATATGAACTATTTTACTTCAGATTCACGCGAAATACACGAATTAGCTTTAAATCAACGCGAAACATACGATTTAACTTCAATATCAAGCGATATACACGATTTCGCTTCAAATTCGTGAGAAATAGCGATTTTAAACAAACGATTTAGCTTCAAATTCATGCGAAATGAACAATTTAGCTTCAGATTCATGCGAAATACACGAATTAGCTTTAAATCAACGCGAAACATACGATTTAGCTTCAATATCATGCGATATACACGATTTCGCTTAAAATTCGTGCGAAATAGCGATTTTAAACAAACGATTTAGCATCAAATTCATGTGATATGAACAATTTAGCTTCAGATTAATGCGAAATACACGAATTAGCTTTAAATCAACTCGAAACATACGATTTAACTTCAATATCATGCGAAACACACGATTTCGATTCAAATTCGTGCGAAATAGAGATTTTAAACAAACGATTTAGCTTCAAATTCATGCGAAATGAACAATTTAGCTTCAGATTCATGCGAAATACACGAATTAGCTTTAAATCAACGCGAAACATACGATTTAGCAGAAATATCATGCGATATACATGATTTCGCTACAAATTCTTGCGAAATAGCGATTTTAAACAAACGATTTAGCTTCAAATTCATGTGATATGAACAATTTAGCTTCAGATTAATGCGAAATACACGAATTAGCTTTAAATCAACTCGAAACATACGATTTAGCAGAAATATCACGCGATATACCCGATTTCGCTTCAAATTCTTGCGAAATAGCGATTTTAAACAAACGATTTAGCTTCAAATTCATGTGATATGAACTATTTAACTTCAGATCCATGCGAAATACACGAATTAGCTTTAAATCAACGCGAAACATACGATTTAACTTCAATATCATGCGAAACACACGATTTTGATTCAAATTCGTGCGAAATAGAGATTTTAAACAAACGATTTAGCTTCAAATTCATGCGAAATGAACAGTTTAGCTTCAGATTCATGCGAAATACACGAATTAGCTTTAAATCAACGCGAAACATACGATTTAGCTTCAATATCATGCGATATACACGATTTCGCTTAAAATTCGTGCGAAATAGCGATTTTAAACAAACGATTTAGCATCAAATTCATGTGATATGAACAATTTAGCTTCAGATTAATGCGAAATACACGAATTAGCTTTAAATCAACTCGAAACATACGATTTAACTTCAATATCATGCGAAACACACGATTTCGATTCAAATTCGTGTGAAATAGAGATTTTAAACAAACGATTTAGCTTCAAATTCATGCGAAATGAACAATTTAGCTTCAGATTCATGCGAAATACACGAATTAGCTTTAAATCAACGCGAAACATACGATTTAGCAGAAATATCATGCGATATACACGATTTCGCTACAAATTCTTGCGAAATAGCGATTTTAAACAAACGATTTAGCTTCAAATTTATGTGATATGAACAATTTAGCTTCAGATTAATGCGAAATACACGAATTAGCTTTAAATCAACTCGAAACATACGATTTAGCAGAAATATCACGCGATATACACGATTTCGCTTCAAATTCTTGCGAAATAGCGATTTTAAACAAACGATTTAGCTTCAAATTCGTGTGATATGAACTATTTAACTTCAGATTCACGCGAAATACACGAATTAGCTTTAAATCAATGCGAAACATACGATTTATCGACAATATCATGCGAAACACACGATTTCGCTTCAAATTCGTGCGAAATAGAGATTTTAACCAACGATTTAGCTTCAAATTCATGCGAAATGAACAATTTAGCTTTAGATTCATGCGAAATACACGAATTAGCTTTAAATCAACGCGAAACATACTATTTAGCAGAAATATCATGCGATATACACGATTTCGCTACAAATTCTTGCGAAATAGCGATTTTAAACAAACGATTTAGCTTCAAATTCATGTGATATGAACAATTTAGCTTCAGATTAATGCGAAATACACGAATTAGCTTTAAATCAACTCGAAACATACGATTTAGCAGAAATATCACGCGATATACACGATTTCGCTTCAAATTCTTGCGAAATAGCGATTTTAAACAAACGATTTAGCTTCAAATTCATGTGATATGAACTATTTAACTTCAGATTCATGCGAAATACACGAATTAGCTTTAAATCAACGCGAAACATACGATTTAACTTCAATATCATTCGAAACACACGATTTCGATTCAAATTCGTGCGAAATAGAGATTTTAAACAAACGATTTAGCTTCAAATTCATGCGAAATGAACAATTTAGCTTCAGAATCATGCAATATACACGAATTAGCATTAAATCAATGCGAAACATACGATTTAGCAGAAATATCATGCGATATACACGATTTCGCTTCAAATACTTGCGAAATAGCGATTTTAAACAAACGATTTAGCTTCAAATTCGTGTGATATGAACTATTTTACTTCAGATTCACGCGAAATACACGAATTAGCTTTAAATCAACGCGAAACATACGATTTAGCTTCAATATCATGCGATATACACGATTTCGCTTCAAATTCGTGCGAAATAGCGATTTTAAACAAACGATTTAGCTTCAAATTCATGTGATATGAACAAGTTAGCTTCAGATTAAAGCGAAATACACGAATTAGCTTTAAATCAACGCGAAACATACGATTTAGCTTCAATATCATGCGAAACACACGATTTCGATCCAAATTCGTGCGAAATAGAGATTTTAAACAAACGATGTAGCTTCAAATTCATGCGAAATGAACAGTTTAGCTTCAGATTCATGCGAAATACACGAATTAGCTTTAAATCAACGCGAAACATACGATTTAGCTTCAATATCATGCGATATACACGATTTCGCTTCAAATTCTTGCGAAATAGCGATTTTAAATAAACGATTTAGCTTCAAATTCATGTGATATGAACAATTTAGCTTCAGATTAATGCGAAATACACGAATTAGCTTTAAATCAACGCGAAACATACGATGTAACTTCAATATCATGCGAAACACACGATTTCGATTCAAATTCGTGCGAAATAGAGATTTTAACCAACGATTTAGATTCAAATTCATGCGAAGTGAACAATTTAGCTTCAGATTCATGCGAAATACACGAATTAGCTTTAAATCAACGCGAAACATACGATTTAGCTTCAATATCATGCGATATACACGATTTCGCTTAAAATTCGTGCGAAATAGCGATTTTAAACAAACGATTTAGCATCAAATTCATGTGATATGAACAATTTAGCTTCAGATTAATGCGAAATACACGAATTAGCTTTAAATAAACTCGAAACATACGATTTAGCAGAAATATCACGCGATATACACGATTTCGCTTCAAATTCTTGCGAAATAGCGATTTTAAACAAACGATTTAGCTTCAAATTCATGTGATATGAACTATTTAACTTCAGATTCATGCGAAATACACGAATTAGCTTTAAATCAACGCGAAACATACGATTTAACTTCAATATCAAGCGATATACACGATTTCGCTTCAAATTCTTGCGAAATAGCGATTTTAAACAAACGATTTAGCTTCAAATTCATGTGATATGAACTATTTAACTTCAGATTCATGCGAAATACACGAATTAGCTTTAAATCAACGCGAAACATACGATTTAACTTCAATATCAAGCGATATACACGATTTCGCTTAAAATTCGTGCGAAATAGCGATTTTAAACAAACGATTTAGCTTCAAATTCATGTGATAAGAACAATTTAGCTTCAGATTAATGCGAAATACACGAATTAGCTTTAAATCAACTCGTAACATACGATTTAGCAGAAATATCACGCGATATACACGATTTCGCTTCAAATTCTTGCGAAATAGCGATTTTAAACAAACGATTTAGCTTCAAATTCATGTGATATGAACTATTTAACTTCAGATTCATGCGAAATACACGAATTAGCTTTAAATCAACGCGAAACATACGATTTAACTTCAATATCAAGCGATATACACGATTTCGCTTAAAATTCGTGCGAAATAGCGATTTTAAACAAACGATTTAGCTTCAAATTCATGTGATATGAACTATTTAACTTCAGATTCATGCGAAATACACGAATTAGCTTTAAATCAACGCGAAACATACGATTTAACTTTCAATATCATGCGAAACACACGATTTCGATTCAAATTCGTGCGAAATAGAGATTTTAAACAAACGATTTAGCTTCAAATTCATGCGAAATGAACAACTTAGCTTCAGATTTATGCGAAATACACGAATTAGCTTTAAATCAACGCGAAACATACGATTTAGCAGAAATATCATGCGATATACACGATTTCGCTACAAATTCTTGCGAAATAGCGATTTTAAACAAACGATTTAGCTTCAAATTCGTGTGATATGAACTATTTAACTTCAGATTCACGCGAAATACACGAATTAGCTTTAAATCAACGCGAAACATACGATTTAGCTTCAATATCATGCGATATACACGATTTCGCTTCAATTTCGTGCGAAATAGCGATTTTAAACAAACGATTTAGCTTCAAATTCATGTGATATGAACAATTTAGCTTCAGATTAATGCGAAATACACGAATTAGCTTTAAATCAACGCGAAACATACGATCTAGCAGAAATATCATGCGATATACACGATTTCGCTTCAAATTCTTGCGAAATAGCGATTTTAAACAAACGATTTAGCTTCAAATTCATGCGAAATGAACAATTTTGCTTCAGATTCATGCGAAATACACGAATTAGCTTTAAATCAATGCGAAACATACGATTTATCGACAATATCATGCGAAACACACGATTTCGCTTCAAATTCGTGCGAAATAGAGATTTTAAACAAAGATTTAGCTTCAAATTCATGCGCAATTAACAATTTAGCTTCAGATTAATGCGAAATACACGAATTAGCTTTAAATCAACGCGAAACATACGATTTAGCTTCAATATCATGCGAAACACACGATTTCGATTCAAATTCGTGCGAAATAGAGATTTTAAACAAACGATTTAGCTTCAAATTCATGCGAAATGAACAATTTAGCTTCAGATTCATGCGAAATACAAGAATTAGCTTCAGATTCATGCGAAATACACGAATTAGCTTTAAATCAACGCGAACCATACGATTTAGCTTCAATATCATGCGATATACACGATTTCGCTTCAAATTCTTGCGAAATAGCGATTTTAAATAAACGATTTAGCTTCAAATTCATGCGATATGAACAATTTAGCTTCATATTAATGCGAAATACACGAATTAGCTTTAAATCAACGCGAAACATACGATTTAACTTCAATATCAAGCGATATACACGATTTCGCTTAAAATTCGTGCGAAATAGCGATTTTAAACAAACGATTTAGCTTCAAATTCATGTGATATGAACAATTTAGCTTCAGATTAATGCGAAATACACGAATTAGCTTTAAATCAACTCGAAACATACGATTTAGCAGAAATATCACGCGATATACACGATTTCGCTTCAAATTCTTGCGAAATAGCGATTTTAAACAAACGATTTAGCTTCAAATTCATGTGATATGAACTATTTAACTTCAGATTCATGCGAAATACACGAATTAGCTTTAAATCAACGCGAAACATACGATTTAACTTCAATATCATGCGAAACACATGATTTCGATTCAAATTCGTGCGAAATAGAGATTTTAAACAAACGATTTAGCTTCAAATTCATGCGAAATGAACAACTTAGCTTCAGATTCATGCGAAATACACGAATTAGCTTTAAATCAACGCGAAACATACGATTTAGCAGAAATATTGTTACGTCCCGCGCGTGATTTCCCGCAAAATATATATAATTCCGCGAGAGCGCGAGATTTACGTGTAACGATTAAATTGATCTGCCTTTAGTCCACGCGACGCGTACCGTTCGCGTATAACAGGGTATCGCCTACTCGCGAACACAGGGACAAAATACGCGGGCTCTTACTGTGATAGGCAGGTCCTGCTGCCGGGAAGGCTCGTTCGCTCGCTTCTCGTACGCCGCTCGTCTCGGATCTCCTGCCGGGATTCTGCTTGGGCTGTACGTTGATTTCGGGATGTCGATCTCGATCAGCTCCGTCCAAGGATAGAGGTGGCGTTGACGAGGTGCGCGGTATTCGCGGATGATCTGGATTTCTTCGCGGTACGCGAGATCGCCCGTAACTGAATCTATTCGCGGTTTATGGCTGATTATGCTGATTTCTTGACTCCGATGCTTTACCCGCGTTTCGTAAGGGATCCGAGCGTATAGATGAACGAGTCTCTTCAATTGAGCTCTGCGCCCAGACTGACGCGGCATATGTGATACTAATGCTAGTTAATAATTAATCATTTATCTGCTCTGTCCGGTGGCGTACAGGACTTGTGGTGAAAGCCCGGTACATACGCTTTCTGGACGGATTTAGTTAGAGCAACTTCGGTGGCGTGCAGGACTTGTGGGGAAAGCCCGGTACACACGCTTTCTGAAGTTGTAATTCGAAATGCGGTGGTAAGTCTAATAATAATAGGAACTAGGATCGCAGAGGTATGTTGAATGAATTACGTTCACTGCTTCTAAATTAAGATGTATATTCTAATTAAATTGGCTTAAGTTACAGAGCCTTAATACTAACGCAAGAAGATTGGACTTGGAAATCAGAAACGAAATTGAATTGGAATAAGAAGAACTTGACGATCGCGGACGACCGGACTTCTGATCAAGAAGTACGACTAATACTGGTCGAGTTCCGGAACGAGAGTGATCCTGCCGGAGGCTGCATTGAACTCTTTCGATTCATGGCCGCCGGTCCGCCTGGCGGGGGTAGTCCGGTGGAGGGGCGTCCGCCATGGTGGTGGATGGCGCTGGAGAGGGGATGCCGCGTTCAGCGGGATGACGTAGTCCCAGTCCACGCGCTTTTTACGGTACTTAGAAATATTCGCTTGTTCTTTAGAGAGTATAATAATGTGGTTATGCTAACTTATTCTATGGTTCGTTATAAGGTAGATATCTGCTAACTTATGCTATGGTCGGTTACGATACGTTTAGGCTAATTCGGTTAACCTATGCTTATATACTAGTTTGCGCGGTAACACACACACACATTCGTGCACAACCACGCTCTTATATACTAATACAAACGTCGGAGGACGTCACAAACTTATGCTATGGTCGGTTACGATACGTTTAGGCTAATACGGTTAACCTACGCTTATATACTAGTTTGCGCGGTAACACACACACACATTCATGCACAACCACGCTCTTATATACTAATACAAACGTCGGAGGACGTCACACCTCCCCCCTTCGCAAAAAGAATGACGACATTAGGAGTCATTCTTTTCTGAGTCTTGTTTGCATTTCTTATATCTAACATATTGTGGAGTTTCGCTTACGTATAGTTCAATTGAATCGCGTTTGTTGTCTTTATTGTCCACGTTGTCACTCGCACAATTCTTGTCTTTGGGCACATTTAATGTCACGCATTCTAAGGGTTTTGGGTTTACCGAACACTTCCGCACTTCACTGTCACCATTTTTGTCCTTCAGGTAAAGGCAGAAGTGGGCCAAGGCGCTCCAACAGGCGGCGAGTAGCTGCAGACTCCATCCGTATGCTGCGTGGAGGGCTATCCCGTTGAGAATGGTGTTGATTATAATTTTTATGATCCGCAGGGTTACATAAATCCCTATAACGCCGGCCATTGCCGAGCCGAATTGTACGAAACCATTCCAAACATGTTTCCCTGTAGATTCTGCGATTTTCTGCAGGGTATTTTCGTCCATCAGGTTGAACATTCCGACGGCGCCATCTGCATACTCTCTACCAGACGCTCCTTGCGCCAGTGCGTCGACGACCGCCATCTTTTCGACAGGGAACATGATGTGCTCGTTGAGTTTTTCGAGGTCTTCCCTGGAGTAGATTCCTCCGCTGGCGAGATTCGTCGGGTCCGTGTACTTCCATGCGGAGGCTGTTAACGGCTGCAACGGAGGTGGTGCGATACTTTCCACTGGATTTGGCGTGAGCTTGTACCAGGTGCCGTGGATACGGTAAGTTGGAGGTATTAGTTCGTTGCACGTTTTCCGTGTTCCTGTTTTGACCAGGATTCTGTTTTTTGGTGTTAAAAATAAAGAGTTGTTTCTGTAAGATACAGGAAGTTCGTCGAAGCAGTCCTTGGTCTTTCTCAGGGAGCACTGTACTGGCACGCATTTAATTATGTGTATGACTTCTCCGGCTGGGAGGGCCATGTATCCTGGTTCTTTGGTGATAGTGGCTGCTACTTCTGCTGGTGAGATATGAACCAAGGAAATTATGTTTCTCAAGATTTGCTGTTCAAGCTGGCATTTTTGTTTCATGGTGTCCTTATATAATGACACTATCTGAGACTTGATATGTCTTTCGACATAAACGAACTTGGTATTCACGTAAGTGAATATGTCGAGATTGTTCGTTTGGGGCTTTGTTGCTGATTTAAACCTTCCTTCCTTGTCCGTTTCCAGGATTAATAATTTCGGGTGCTCGGTTTTTTCGAGCGTGTAGCCGCATGCTTGCGTTCGGCCAGTGCTGGTCAAGGCGAATGCTGTATCGCCGGACGTTACCGAATATAGAGAGGCAAGATTCGAATTTTTGTTAGATACCTTTATCGCTCGGCCTTCGAACAACACGTTATAATTGCTCATTTTGCAGGGATCTTCAGGGAGGCTGGTCCAATACGTGTAACCGTCTTCGGAATCCATACAGTACTCCTTGTCCAGTGGGCATCGTTGGCCGCCGGGCAGGTACAAGGTATTGCTGGATAGCTTGATCGAAGCCTGGAAGGTTTTTATTGTCACCTTAATGATTGATTGGACCACCACATTATCCCAGGTACCGTATGGGTCGCTGTACGCCGTTCCTCTACAGGTACCGTCTTGTTGTATTGATCCGGCTAACGTGAAGCCTCGCGTCGTGGTGCTATTTCTTTTGATACCTACGATTTGACCAATAGGTGGGAGGGGCAGGATTCCTGACTCGTGCATGGCCTTGCAGACGTCCCTCGGGGTGTCCAATATGTACTGGTGTCGGCCGTTATGTACCACGGATGTATGCGAATGCATACCGCAATAGTAGACAGTCCGATCAATCTCTACCTTGCATTGGAATGTCGGAACGTCCTTAAACTCGATCAACTGGAGCAGCTGGATTGTGAGGTTCGTAGTTATTGGCTTTGAGTGCGTATATTCGCATTTAGGCGAGTCCACGGTTGAAATTGTGGTTGTATTTAGAGTAGGGCTATTGCAGTCATAGCCTATCAATGCGTTGGTTGGACGTAGGAGAAGGAATACTGAGAGTATCGTTGCGGTCTTCATGGTGTCTGCTCTGGTTGTAGACTGATGGTTGTCGCTGAGTTCTCCGGCTGTTCTATATACGATATTTCGCTTATCGTTCGCGATAAGGGTCGGTGGGGGTGCGTGACTCACTAGGTTTATATGCTGACGCGGCGCATGCTTAAGTTTATCCGTGTGAACAATTTTCGTACCTTTCTTCATTCTTATCTTAACATTCCTATCACCCGTACATTCGATCACGGTGAACGGTCCGATATACTCGTCGTCAAATTTATCGCGTTTGGGCTGCTTAAGCAGGTATACCCTGTCTCCGACGATAAAGGACTGTGCGTTGGTTTTTCTATCGTAATATTGTTTTGATCTGTTCTTAGCGGAAGTAAGATTATTTCTGGCGTCTGTTAGGGTCTCAGAAATTTTTGTTTGTAGTTTCTCGAGATAGGCTGTGTAAGATTCGTCCGATGAATCGTGTATTATTGGATTTGCTGACGGGGTTCGCGCTAGAGTGCCGAATACCAGTTCATGTGGAGTGTAGAGAGTGCCCTCGTGAACACTCGTATTGTAAGAAAACATTGCATGTGGGAGCCACTCGTCCCAATCGGTCCTGGATACATATTGTTTCAAATATTCCGTCAACACATGATGGGATCTTTCTATGGAACCATTACTCTGAGGCCGGAATGCCGTCGTCTTAAATTGCGTAATTCTAAACCGTTTTGCAATGTTCTTCATTAATGAGCTCAGGAAGTTCGCTCCCTGATCTGTCAGAATTCCCTTAGGAGCCCCGAATCTACAGATGAAATATTTGATAAAGGCATCCGCGATTTCAATCGCGGTCGCGTTGTGCAGCGGGAGGGCAAGGGAATATTTGGTGAGGAGGTCCTGTATCGTTAGAATATACGTGTGATTCTTTGAGGATGTTGGGAGGGGACCTACGATATCCATTGATATTTTTTCGAATGCTTTTCCGGGTGTGTCAGTGATGGTCATTGGTTGTCGCGTTTTGACTCTGACTAGTTTCTTCCTTTGGCAAGTTTCGCAGTTGTTTATGAATTCGGTCACGTCTTTTTTCAATGTGTTCCAATAATACTTCTCGCGGATTCTTTTGTACGTTTTTGTTATCCCTTTGTGTCCGGCAAAGGAAGAAATATGGTTTTCTTTTATGATAGGAAGTCGTTCGTTCTCCGTCGGTATGACGACTTGGTTTGCGCATGCAAAGAATTGGGTATTCGTGGTCGCGAATGTATCGATGATTATTCTGTAGATAGTGTGCCATGGAATGTCGTCTATGTTCGTCTTCGATATGCTAAGTGAATCTAACTGTAATTCGATCGTCACGTCTAGTATCGAGGCAAAAAGTTCAAGCAGATCGTCGTATGTCGCGGTATGGTGTGGTGATGTTTTTATCGGGAGCAAGAGTAGGTTTTTAGTGCCGATTTTCATCACCCTGGTCCGGCAGAGCGTTAATTTCAAATCTTTCGGGATCTTTCCGGCCCTGAACAGGTCGACGGCGCCCGGGTCTAATGGTTGGCCGCTGGTTGTTACAAATACGGCGAGATTGTCGTTTCGCATGACTAGTCTATCTCTTGTGATCGTTATGGTCCTTCCTTTTGGGGAGGCTGGAGCGTTGTGACTATCGAATATATTTTCATCCTCGTCTGTATCCGTTTCTGTGTCGGTGTTTGGACTCGAGGTTTGTTTTCTGTTTGAGGGAGAGGATAGCGGTGTGTTTTCCGTCGGAGGGGAATTCCCTCGTGACGTGGCGGGTTGCGGCGATGAGGAGCGGGAATGCAACCGGTCCGACTCGGATGTTGTAGGGGAATCTATCGCTGCCGGTCTTGATCCGAGGATCGGGGAACGGGCAGGTTTCCTAACGCTATCGAATATAGTTGATGAATCTGAGGAAAGTGGAAGTACTGTCGCGGGATTCCTGGACAACGCGTCCGCGTTGAGGTTCGTTTTTCCTGCCTTGTAGATTACCGTATAGTCGAATTCTGCTAATTTTAATCTCCATCTGAGTAATCGTGATGTAGGATCCTTCACGGAATTCATCCAGACCAGTGGACGATGGTCTGTGATCAAGCTGAATTTCCTGCCGTAGATATATGGTCTAAAATATTGGGTGCAGTAAATAATCGCGAGGCATTCCTTCTCTATTGTGGAGTAATTTAGTTCTGCCCCGTGCAATAATCGAGATGCGTAGGCTATCGGGCGGTCTTTCCCGATTTCGCCCTGGCTCAATATTCCACCTATCGCGTATCCGGACGCGTCTGTAGTTATTTTAAAATCTTTTCCGAAATCGGGGTACTGGAGGAGTGGCTCGGTGGTTAGGATTTCACGGAGAGTATTAAACGCCTTCTCCTGCTCTACGTTCCATACGAACTTAGTATCCTTTTTGAGAAGTATTGTGAGTGGTTTCGATATTTGTGAAAATTTGGGTATGAAACGTCTGTAATATCCCGACAGACCCAGAAATTCTCTTAAGTTTTTTAATGTTTTCGGACGCGGGAATCGTCGCACGGCCTCGATTTTCATCGGGCATGGTTTTACGCCGTCTTCGCCAATTATATGGCCCAAATACGCTACCTCTCGATGCAGAAATGAACACTTCGACGGCTGGAGTTTTAGATTTGCCTGTCTAAGTCTATCCGCGAGTTTGTTAAATTTTGTGGCGTGCTCCGACAAGCTTCGCGCGTATATGACGATGTCATCTAGGTATACAAAGAGTTCAGTGCCTTGGAGGCCGGTTAGTACGTTATCCATTAGCCGTTGAAAAGTTGCGGGCGCGTTTCGAAGGCCGAATGGCATTCTTTTATATTCGTAGTGGCCGTATGGCGTTGAAAAGGCCGTTTTTTCCGCATCGTCCGGGTGCATCTCGATCTGGTGGAATCCACTCGCAAGATCGAAAACGCTAAAATATTTGGCGCTGCCCAACTGGTCTAAAATTTCGAGGATACTGGGCAGCGGATATGCGTCGGGCACCGATTTTTCATTGAGCGCGCGGAAGTCTATTACCATCCTCCACTTCTTGTTCCCCTCTGCATCTGCCTTTTTGGGCACGATCCAGAGTGGACTGTTGTAGGGAGACTTTGAAGGAGCAACAATGTCTTGTTCGAGGAGTTCCCTCATTTGTTTGTTTATCTCCTCTTTGTGTATCGGTGGGTATCTGTACTGTTTTACGTGAACCGGAGAATTGTCAGTCGTAGCGATTCGGTGCCGCACCGCATTTGTTTTGCCGAGGCGCTCCTCGGGGAGGTGGAAGAGGTCTTCATTGCATTCCAGCAATTGTTCTACATGTAATTTTTCTTCTCCGCTGAGGTGATCGGTGCTAATGATGCCCTTGATCTTCTCGTAGCGGGAATTTATTGTATTTAGGTTGAATATTGAAGCGGAATTAGAATTCGAATTGTTTTTAGGGTTTGAGAAAAATTTTTGCGGAATGGCGGTGTCCGACAACTCCTCCACCTCTGCCAGCTCCATTTCCGGCGTAGCAAAGGTTATGGATTCGCTATTAGTGTTAACACAACGCACAATCGCTTGTCCGTCGGAGTTTCTTGCGAGACAGTGCGGGAGGAAAACTCCCTTTGAAACTTCACGACGGCTGAGGTAACCGAATTCCGGTCCGGTCACCTTTACCCTTATTAATGTAGCAGTTCGCGGTTCGACAACGATTTTGGATTGCGTCGTGAAAGGAAACTCGTTTCCCTGCCACGATACGCTTTCTTTCTTGTATGAAATCTCCGCGCCTTGCGATAGAAACGCAGAACCCAAGATACCGTCCGCTGAGATTGGAAAGGTTTCGGAAACCACGTGAAATTCTACTTCCGCGTTTGCAATGGATATTGACGTCGTGCCTAGTGTGGTGACGGACTCGTCCGTTATCCCGGTGATATTAATAGCGTTGCTCACGTTGACGATCACATCCGACTTTAATTGTGATACCTTGATGATATTAGGCTCGGCGCCGGTGTCTATCATCAACTTGGCCGCTTTGATTAATTCCGGGGGAGACACCATTACGTGTGGGACCGCGGAGGCTGGACGGAGATTTATCCGCGCGATTCTCCCGTCTCTGCTGTCTGTTCTTCGCTCGCGATCGGCGTTACTCGTTGAAAATTTCTGTTTCCCTCCCGACGATTGTCCGACGTGGTCGGGAGGTTCATCCCGTTTCCCGACGGTTGTTGTTCGCGAATCTTATTGTTGAATTCACGCTTTCGGCATTCGTGAATATCATGGCCGGGCGTCTTGCAATAATTGCAAAACCTTTGAGCGTTGCTCGCGTGATTCGGCCGAGATTGTTCTCGCGGTTGATCTCGATAATTGTTATCGCGTCGATATTCGTAGCGCGGCGAAGGACCGGATGTGTATTGTTTACGAGGCGAGTAATCGTGGCCGAAGGCGCGCTCGCGCCGGTCTGTGTAGTGGCGCGCCGGTGATTCATAGTCGCGTCGGCGCATCGATAAATCGTAGTCGCGTTGACGCGTTGATGAGTCATAGTACCCTGAACGCGTATCGCCCGAACTGTTTATATACAAACTCCCCGGGTCGGCGAAACTAAATCCTCTGTTATTATAAGGTGAGGGTGACCGATTCCTCGACAGGAAGTTTCTGTTCTCCGTCCTCGGACTGTTTATACCGTTTGAAAAGCGGACCCTTCGACTGTTTATATCACCGTACCGTTTCAAGTCCAGTTCCAACTGTTTGAATGCTCTCACGGATTCGTCAAAAATATCCTCCATATGTTTATGTCCAACCGCACGCAGTTCCGTTCGTATGTTAGGAATTAACCCGTCTATAAAACAATCACGCGCAAAGTCGTCGATCTCGCGGTTGTCGGCCTGGTCCGGGAGGCAATTGATGATCGCCCCGTGTAGATCTCTAACTCGGTTTATGTAGGTAAAAATGTTTTCATGTTCACCCATGTAAATGTTGGCTAGCTCGCCCTGGTAGTGTTGGATTTTATGCTGCGCGCCGAATAGCATTTTTAAACGTTCGCATAGTTCCGACACGGTATCGAAGTGGCGGAATTCTACCACGGACAAAGCGTCTCCGCGCAATTTACCGATAATTAGTCTTACCAGGCTGCGTTCCGAGTGCGAGGGTACTAAAGATCTCGCGTGAGTGCACGCGCGCGTAAATTGAAGTACTGGTGGTTGCGTACCATTAAACATCGGGATCATATCGGCTGCGGATTTTAATGTTAGCTGATTGTCTTCAGCTTCGCGGGAGTCGTAATACGGTCGATGCGTTGATTGAACCCGAGTCGGTGGTTCGAAAGCCGGGTTTGCCGGTCCCGCGGTTCGTGAGTTTCCCACCGTTAATTTTTCGATTTGTTCGCGGAGTCTCGCGTTTTCGATCGCCATTTCGTCGCGATCTTTATCTATTTCCGCCTGCGCCTGCATTTGTTGCGATTCTATTAACATACGCTTTTTATCTAGGCTGCGCGATTGTTCCATGAGCCGTTGCTCTTTATTTATCAAGGTTTTTTGTACCGCGGCGAGTTCGTCTTGCGATAATTGTTTTCCTTCTAAATTATGCGATTTTGACCGCGTACCGTCCGCTGGGCTGGCGAGCATGGCGATTGGCTTATCAGATCCCACCGCTGCCACCAAATTGTTACGTCCCGCGCGTGATTTCCCGCAAAATATATATAATTCCGCGAGAGCGCGAGATTTACGTGTAACGATTAAATTGATCTGCCTTTAGTCCACGCGACGCGTACCGTTCGCGTATAACAGGGTATCGCCTACTCGCGAACACAGGGACAAAATACGCGGGCTCTTACTGTGATAGGCAGGTCCTGCTGCCGGGAAGGCTCGTTCGCTCGCTTCTCGTACGCCGCTCGTCTCGGATCTCCTGCCGGGATTCTGCTTGGGCTGTACGTTGATTTCGGGATGTCGATCTCGATCAGCTCCGTCCAAGGATAGAGGTGGCGTTGACGAGGTGCGCGGTATTCGCGGATGATCTGGATTTCTTCGCGGTACGCGAGATCGCCCGTAACTGAATCTATTCGCGGTTTATGGCTGATTATGCTGATTTCTTGACTCCGATGCTTTACCCGCGTTTCGTAAGGGATCCGAGCGTATAGATGAACGAGTCTCTTCAATTGAGCTCTGCGCCCAGACTGACGCGGCATATGTGATACTAATGCTAGTTAATAATTAATCATTTATCTGCTCTGTCCGGTGGCGTACAGGACTTGTGGTGAAAGCCCGGTACATACGCTTTCTGGACGGATTTAGTTAGAGCAACTTCGGTGGCGTGCAGGACTTGTGGGGAAAGCCCGGTACACACGCTTTCTGAAGTTGTAATTCGAAATGCGGTGGTAAGTCTAATAATAATAGGAACTAGGATCGCAGAGGTATGTTGAATGAATTACGTTCACTGCTTCTAAATTAAGATGTATATTCTAATTAAATTGGCTTAAGTTACAGAGCCTTAATACTAACGCAAGAAGATTGGACTTGGAAATCAGAATCGAAATTGAATTGGAATAAGAAGAACTTGACGATCGCGGACGACCGGACTTCTGATCAAGAAGTACGACTAATACTGGTCGAGTTCCGGAACGAGAGTGATCCTGCCGGAGGCTGCATTGAACTCTTTCGATTCATGGCCGCCGGTCCGCCTGGCGGGGGTAGTCCGGTGGAGGGGCGTCCGCCATGGTGGTGGATGGCGCTGGAGAGGGGATGCCGCGTTCAGCGGGATGACGTAGTCCCAGTCCACGCGCTTTTTACGGTACTTAGAAATATTCGCTTGTTCTTTAGAGAGTATAATAATGTGGTTATGCTAACTTATTCTATGGTTCGTTATAAGGTAGATATCTGCTAACTTATGCTATGGTCGGTTACGATACGTTTAGGCTAATTCGGTTAACCTATGCTTTATATACTAGTTTGCGCGGTAACACACACACACATTCATGCACAACCACGCTCTTATATACTAATACAAACGTCGGAGGACGTCACAAAATTGTTCATTTCGCATGAATTTGAAGCTAAATCGTTTGTTTAAAATCGCTATTTCTCACGAATTTGAAGCGAATTCGTGCATATCGCTTGATATTGAAGTTAAATCGTTTGTTTCGCGTTCATTTAAAGCTAATTCGTGTATTTCGCATGAATCTGAAGCTAAAGTGTTCATTTCGCATGAATTTGAAGCTAAATCGTTTGTTTAAAATCGCTATTTCTCACGAATTTGAAGCGAATTCGTGTATATCGCTTGATATTGAAGTTAAATCGTTTGTTTCGCGTTGATTTAAAGCTAATTCGTGTATTTCGAATGAATCTGAAGCTAAATTGTTCATTTCGCATGAATTTGAAGCTAAATCGTTTGTTTAAAATCGCTATTTCTCACGAATTTGAAGCGAATTCGTGTATATCGCTTGATATTGAAGTTAAATCGTTTGTTTCGCGTTCATTTAAAGCTAATTCGTGTATTTCGCATGAATCTGAAGCTAAATTGTTCATTTCGCATGAATTTGAAGCGAAATCGTGTATATCTCATGATATTGAAGCTAAATCGTATGTTTCGCGTTGATTTAAAGCTAATTCGTGTATTTCGAATGAATCTGAAGCTAAATTGTTCATTTCGCATGAATTTGAAGCTAAATCGTTTGTTTAAAATCGCTATTTCTCACGAATTTGAAGCGAATTCGTGTATATCGCTTGATATTGAAGTTAAATCGTTTGTTTCGCGTTGATTTAAAGCTAATTCGTGTATTTCGAATGAATCTGAAGCTAAATTGTTCATTTCGCATGAATTTGAAGCTAAATCGTTTGTTTAAAATCGCTATTTCTCACGAATTTGAAGCGAATTCGTGCATATCGCTTGATATTGAAGTTAAATCGTTTGTTTCGCGTTCATTTAAAGCTAATTCGTGTATTTCGCATGAATCTGAAGCTAAAGTGTTCATTTCGCATGAATTTGAAGCTAAATCGTTTGTTTAAAATCGCTATTTCTCACGAATTTGAAGCGAATTCGTGTATATCGCTTGATATTGAAGTTAAATCGTTTGTTTCGCGTTGATTTAAAGCTAATTCGTGTATTTCGAATGAATCTGAAGCTAAATTGTTCATTTCGCATGAATTTGAAGCTAAATCGTTTGTTTAAAATCGCTATTTCTCACGAATTTGAAGCGAATTCGTGTATATCGCTTGATATTGAAGTTAAATCGTTTGTTTCGCGTTCATTTAAAGCTAATTCGTGTATTTCGCATGAATCTGAAGCAAAATTGTTCATTTCGCATGAATTTGAAGCTAAATCGTTTGTTTAAAATCGCTATTTCGCAAGAATTTGAGGCGAAATCGTGTATATCGCATGATATTTCTGCTAAATCGTATGTTTCGCGTTGATTTAAAGCTAATTCGTGTATTTCGCATGAATCTGAAGCAAAATTGTTCATTTCGCATGAATTTGAAGCTAAATCGTTTGTTTAAAATCGCTATTTCGCAAGAATTTGAGGCGAAATCGTGTATATCGCATGATATTTCTGCTAAATCGTATGTTTCGCGTTGATTTAAAGCTAATTCGTGTATTTCGAATGAATCTGAAGCTAAATTGTTCATTTCGCATGAATTTGAAGCTAAATCGTTTGTTTAAAATCGCTATTTCTCACGAATTTGAAGCGAATTCGTGTATATCGCTTGATATTGAAGTTAAATCTTTTGTTTCGCGTTCATTTAAAGCTAATTCGTGTATTTCGCATGAATCTGAAGCTAAATTGTTCATTTCGCATGAATTGGAAGCTAAATCGTTTGTTTAAAATCGCTATATCGCAAGAATTTGAAGCGAAATCGTGTATATCGCATGATATTGAAGCTAAATCGTATGTTTCGCGTTGATTTAAAGCTAATTCGTGTATTTTGCATGAATCTGAAGCTAAATTGTTCATTTCGCATGAATTTGAAGCTAAATCGTTTGTTAAAAATCGCTATTTCGCACGAATTTGAATCGAAATCGTGTGTTTCGCATGATATTGAAGTTACATCGTATGTTTCGCATTGATTTAAAGCTAATTCGTGTATTTCGCATGAATCTGAAGCAAAATTGTTCATTTCGCATGAATTTGAAGCTAAATCGTTTGTTTAAAATCGCTATTTCGCAAGAATTTGTAGCGAAATCGTGTATATCGCATGATATTTCTGCTACATCGTATGTTTCGCGTTGATTTAAAGCTAATTCGTGTATTTCGCATTAATCTGAAGCTAAATTGTTCATATCACATGAATTTGAAGCTAAATCGTTTGTTTAAAATCGCTATTTCGCAAGAATTTGAAGCGAAATCGTGTATATCGCATGATATTTCTGCTAAATCGTATGTTTCGCGTTGATTTAAAGCTAATTCGTGTATTTCGCATTAATCTGAAGCTAAATTGTTTCATTTCGCCATGAATTTGAAGCTAAATCTTTGTTTAAAAATCTCTATTTCGCATGAATTTGAAGCGAAATCGTGTGTTTCGCATGATATGACGATAAATCGTATGTTTCGCATTGATTTAAAGCTAATTCGTGTATTTCGCATGAATCTGAAGCAAAATTGTTCATTTCGCATGAATTTGAAGCTAAATCGTTTGTTTAAAATCGCTATTCTCTCACGAATTTGAAGCGAATTCGTGCATATCGCTTGATATTGAAGTTAAATCGCTTGTTTCGCGTTCATTTAAAGCTAATTCGTGTATTTCGCATGAATCTGAAGCTAAAGTGTTCATTTCGCATGAATTTGAAGCTAAATCGTTTGCTTTAAAATCGCTATTTCTCACGAATTTGAAGCGAATTCGTGTTATATCGCTTGATATGAAGTTAAATCGTTTGTTTCGCGTTGATTTAAAGCTAATTCGTGTATTTCGAATGAATCTGAAGCTAAATTGTTCATTTCGCATGAATTTGAAGCTAAATCGTTTGTTTAAAATCGCTATTTCTCACGAATTTGAAGCGATTCGTGGTATATCGCTTGATATTGAAGTTAAATCGTTTGTTTCGCGTTGATTTAAAGCTAATTCGTGTATTTCGCATTAATCTGAAGCTAAATTGTTCATATCACATGAATTTGAAGCTAAATCGTTTGTTTAAATCGCTATTTCGCAAGAATTTGAAGCGAAATCGTGTATATCGCATGATATTTCTGCTAAATCGTATGTTTCGCGTTGATTTAAAGCTAATTCGTGTATTTCGCATGAATCTGAAGCTAAATTGTTCATTTCGCATGAATTGAAGCTAAATCGTTGTTTAAAATCGCTATTTCTCACGAATTTGAAGCGAATTCGTGTATATCGCTTGATATTGAAGCTAAATCGTATGTTTCGCGTTGATATAAAGCTAATTCGTGTATTTCGCATTAATCTGAATGTAAATTGTTCATTTCGCATGAATTTGAAGCTAAATCGTTTGTTTAAAAACGCTATATCGCACGAATTTGAAGCGAAATCGTGTATATCGCATGATATTGAAGCTAAATCGTATGTTTCGCGTTGATTTAAAGCTAATTCGTGTATTTCGAATGAATCTGAAGCTAAATTGTTCATTTCGCATGAATTTGAAGCTAAATCGTTTGTTTAAAATCGCTATTTCTCACGAATTTGAAGCGAATTCGTGTATATCGCTTGATATTGAAGTTAAATCGTTTGTTTCGCGTTCATTTAAAGCTAATTCGTGTATTTCGCATGAATCTGAAGCTAAATTGTTCATTTCGCATGAATTTGAAGCGAAATCGTGTATATCGCATGATATTTCTGCTAAATCGTATGTTTCGCGTTGATTTAAAGCTATTTCGTGTATTTCGCATGAATCTAAAGCTAAATTGTTCATTTCGCATGAATTTGAAGCTAAATCGTTTGTTTAAAATCGCTATATCGCAAGAATTGAAGCGAAATCGTGTATATCGCACGATATTTCTGCAAAATCGTATGTTTCGCGTTGATTTAAAGCTAACTCGTGTATTTTCGCATTAATATGAAGCTAAATTGTTCATTTTGCATGAATTTGAAGCTAAATCTTTGTTTAAAATCTCTATTTCGCACGAATTTGAAGCGAAATCGTGTGTTTCGCATGATATTGACGATAAATCGTATGTTTCGCATTGATTTAAAGCTAATTCGTGTATTTCGCATGAAACTGAAGCAAAATTGTTCATTTCGCATGAATTTGAAGCTAAATCGTTTGTTTAAAATCGCTATTTCGCAAGAATTTGTAGCGAAATCGTGTATATCGCATGATATTTCTGCTAAATCGTATGTTTCGCGTTGAATTAAAGCTAATTCGTGTATTTCGCATTAATCTGAAGCTAAATTGTTCATATCACATGAATTTGAAGCTAAATCGTTTGTTTAAAATCGCTATTTCGCAAGAATTTGAAGCGAAATCGTGTATTATCGCATGATATTTCTGCTAAATCGTATGTTTCGCGTTGATTTAAAGCTAATTCGTGTATTTCGCATGAATCTGAAGCTAAATTGTTCATTTCGCATGAATTTGAATCGAAATCGTTTGTTTAAAATCGCTATTTCTCACGAATTGAAGCGAATTCGTGCATATTGCTTGATATTGAAGTTAAATCGTTTGTTTCGCGTTCATTTAAAGCTAATTCGTGTATTTCGCATGAATCTGAAGCTAAATTGTTCATTTCGCATGAATTTGAAGCTAAATCGTTTGTTAAAATCGCTATTTCTCACTAATTTGAAGCGAATTCGTATATATCGCTTGATATTGAAGTTAAATCGTTTGTTTCGCGTTGATTTAAAGCTAATTCGTGTATTTCGAATGAATCTGAAGCTAATTGTTCATTTCGCATGAATTTGAAGCTAAATCGTTTGTTTAAAATCGCTATTTCTCACGAATTGAAGCGAATTCGTGTATATCGCTTGATATTGAAGTTTAAATCGTTTGTTTCGCGTTCATTAAAGCTAATTCGTGTATTTCGCATGAATCTGAAGCTAAATTGTTCATTCGCATGAATTGGAAGCTAAATCGTTTGTTTAAAATCGCTATTTCGCAAGAATTTGAAGCGAAATCGTGTATATCGCATGATATTGAAGCTAAATCGTATGTTTCGCGTTGATTTAAAGCTAATTCGTGTATTTTGCATGAATCTGAAGCTAAATTGTTCATTTCGCATGAATTGAAGCTAAATCGTTTGTTAAAATCGCTATTTCGCACGAATTTGAATCGAAATCGTGTGTTTCGCATGATATTTCTGCTAAATCGTATGTTTCGCGTTGATTTAAAGCTAATTCGTGTATTTCGCATTAATCTGAAGCTAAATTGTTCATATCACATGAATTTGAAGCTAAATCGTTTGTTTAAAATCGCTATTTCGCAAGAATTTGAAGCGAAATCGTGTATATCGCATGATATTTCTGCTAAATCGTATGTTTCGCGTTGATTTAAAGCTAATTCGTGTATTTCGCATGAATCTGAGCTAAATTGTTCATTTCGCATGAATTTGAAGCTAAATCGTTTGTTTAAAATCGCTATTTCTCACGAATTTGAAGCGAATTCGTGTATATCGCTTGATATTGAAGCTAAATCGTATGTTTCGCGTTGATATAAAGCTAATTCGTGTATTTCGCATTAATCTGAAGGTAAATTGTTCATTTCGCATGAATTTGAAGCTAAATCGTTTGTTTAAAAACGCTATATCGCACGAATTTGAAGCGAAATCGTGTATATCGCATGATATGAAGCTAAATCGTATGTTTCGCGTTGATTTAAAGCTAATTCGTGTATTTCGAATGAATCTGAAGCTAAATTGTTCATTTCGCATGAATTTGAAGCTAAATCGTTTGTTTAAAATCTCTATTCTCACGAATTTGAAGCGAATTCGTGTATATCGCTTGATATTGAAGTTAAATCGTTTGTTTCGCGTTCATTTAAAGCTAATTCGTGTATTTCGCATGAATCTGAAGCTAAATTGTTCATTTCGCATGAATTTGAGCGAAATCGTGTATATCGCATGATATTTCTGCTAAATCGTATGTTTCGCGTTGATTAAAGCTATTTCGTGTATTTCGCATGAATCTAAAGCTAAATTGTTCATTTCGCATGAATTTGAAGCTAAATCGTTTGTTTAAAATCGCTATATCGCAAGAATTGAAGCGAAATCGTGTATATCGCATGATATTTCTGCAAAATCGTATGTTTCGCGTTGATTTAAAGCTAACTCGTGTATTTCGCATTAATATGAAGCTAAATTGTTCATTTTGCATGAATTTGAAGCTAAATCTTTGTTTAAAATCTCTATTTCGCACGAATTTGAAGCGAAATCGTGTGTTTCGCATGATATTGACGATAAATCGTATGTTTCGCATTGATTTAAAGCTAATTCGTGTATTTCGCATGAAATTGAAGCAAAATTGTTCATTTCGCATGAATTTGAAGCTCAATCGTTTGTTAAAATCGCTATTTCGCAAGAATTTGTAGCGAAATCGTGTATATCGCATGATATTTCTGCTAAATCGTATGTTCGCGTTGAATTAAAGCTAATTCGTGTATTTCGCATTAATCTGAAGCTAAATTGTTCATATCACATGAATTTGAAGCTAAATCGTTTGTTTAAAATCGCTATTTCGCAAGAATTTGAAGCGAAATCGTGTATATCGCATGATATTTCTGCTAAATCGTATGTTCGCGTTGATTTAAAGCTAATTCGTGTATTTCGCATGAATCTGAAGCTAAATTGTTCATTTCGCATGAATTTGAATCTAAATCGTTTGTTTAAAATCGCTATTTCTCACGAATTTGAAGCGAATTCGTGCATATTGCTTGATATTGAAGTTAAATCGTTTGTTTCGCGTTCATTTAAAGCTAATTCGTGTATTTCGCATGAATCTGAAGCTAAATTGTTCATTTCGCATGAATTTGAATCTAAATCGTTTGTTTAAAATCGCTATTTCTCACGAATTTGAATCGAATTCGTGCATATTGCTTGATATTGAAGTTAATCGTTTTTTTCGCGTTCATTTAAAGCTAATTCGTGTATTTCGCATGAATCTGAAGCTAATTTGTTCATTTCGCATGAATTTGAAGCTAAATCGTTTGTTTAAAATCGCTATTTCTCACTAATTTGAAGCGAATTCGTGTATATCGCTTGATATTGAAGTTAAATCGTTGTTTCGCGTGATTTAAAGCTAATTCGTGTATTTCGAATGAATCTGAAGCTAAATTGTTCATTTCGCATGAATTTGAAGCTAAATCGTTTGTTTAAAATCGCTATTTCTCACGAATTTGTAGCGAAATCGTGTATATCGCATGATATTTCTGCTAAATCGTATGTTTCGCGTTGAATTAAAGCTAATTCGTGTATTTCGCATTAATCTGAAGCTAAATTGTTCATATCACATGAATTTGAAGCTAAATCGTTTGTTTAAAATCGCTATTTCGCACGAATTTGAAGCGAAATCGTTTATATCGCATGATATTGAAGCTAAATCGTATGTTTCGCGTTGATTTAAAGCTAATTCGTGTATTTCGCATTAATCTGAAGCTAAATTGTTCATTTCGCATGAATTTGAAGCTAAATCGTTTGTTGAAAATCGTATTTCGCACGAATTTCAATCGAAATCGTGTGTTTCGCATGATATTGAAGCTAATCGTATGTTTCGCGTTGATTTAAAGCTGATTCGTGTATTTCGCATTAATCTGAAGCTAAATTGTTCATTTCGCATGAATTTGAAGCTAAATGTTGTTTAAAATCTCTATTTCCGCACGAATTTGAAGCGATATCGTGTGTTTCGCATGATATTGACGATAAATCGTATGTTTCGCATTGATTTAAAGCTATTCGTGTATTTCGCATTAATCTGAATCTAAATTGTTCATTTTCGCATGAATTTGAATCTAAATCGTTTGTTTAAAATCGCTATTTCTCACGAAATTGAAGCGAATTCGTGCATATTGCTTGATATTGAAGTTAAATCGTGTGTTTCGTGTTCATTTAAAGCTAATTCGTGTATTTCGCATGAATCTGAAGCTAACTTGTTCATTTCGCATGAATTGGAAGCTAAATCGTTTGTTTAAATCGCTATTTCGCAAGAATTTGAAGCGAAATCGTGTATATCGCATGATATTGAAGCTAAATCGTATGTTCCGCGTTGATTTAAAGCTAATTCGTGTATTTAGCATGAATCTGAAGCTAAATTGTTCATTTCGCATGAATTTGAAGCTAAATCGTTTGTTTAAAATCGCTATTTCGCAAGAATTTGAAGCGAAATCGTGTATATCTCATGATATTTCTGCTAAATCGTATGTTTCGCGTTGATTAGAGCTAATTCATGTATTTCGCATTAATCTGAAGCTAAATTGTTTATTTCGCAGAATTTGAAGCTAAATCTTTGTTTAAAATCTCTATTTCGCACGAATTTGAAGCGAAATCGTGTGTTTCGCATGATATTGACGATAATTCGTATGTTTCGCATTGATTTAAAGCTAATTCGTGTATTTCGCATGAATCTGAAGCAAAATTGTTCATTTCGCATGAATTTGAAGCTAAATCGTTGTTTAAAATCGCTATTTCGCAAGAATTTGAAGCGAAGTCGTGTATATCGCATGATATTTCTGCTAAATCGTATGTTTCGCGTTGATTTAGAGCTAATTCGTGTATTTCGCATTAATCTGAAGCTAAATTGTTCATTTCGCATGAATTGAAGCTAAATCTTTGTTTAAAATCTCTATTTCGCACGAATTTCAAGCGAAATCGTGTGTTTCGCATGATATTGACGATAAATCGTATGTTTCGCATTGATTTAAAGCTAATTCGTGTATTTCGCATTAATCTGAATCTAAATTGTTCATTTCGCATGAATTTGAAGCTAAATCTTTGTTTAAAATCTCTATTTCGCACGAATTTGAAGCGAAATCGTGTGTTTCGCATGATATTGACGATAAATCGTATGTTTCGCGTTGATTTAAAGCTAATTCGTGTATTTCGCATGAATCTGAGCTAAATTGTTCATTTCGCATGAATTTGAAGCTAAATCGTTTGTTTAAAATCGCTATTACTCACGAATTTGAAGCGAATTCGTGTATATCGCTTGATATTGAAGTTAAATCATTTGTTTCGCGTTCATTTAAAGCTAATTCGTGTATTTCGCATGAATCTGAAGACAAATTGTTCATTTCGCAAGAATTTGAAACTAAATCGTTTGTTTAAAATCGCTATTTCGCACGAATTTGAAGCGAAATCGTGTGTTTCGCATGATATTGAAGCTAAATCGTATGTTTCGCGTTGATATAAAGCTAATTCGTGTATTTCGCAAGAATCTGAAGCTAAATTGTTCATTTCGCATGAATTGGAAGCTAAATCGTTTGTTTAAAATCGCTATTTCGCAAGAATTTGAAGCGAAATCGTGTATGTCGCATGATATTGAAGCTAAATCGTATGTTTCGCGTTGATTTAAAGCTAATTCGTGTATTTTGCATGAATCTGAAGCTAAATTGTTCATTTCGCATGAATTTGAAGCTAAAACGTTTGTTTAAAATCTCTATTTCGCACGAATTTGAATCGAAATCGTGTGTTTCGCATGATATTGACGATAAATCGTTTGTTTCGCGTTGATTTAAAGCTAATTCGTGTATTTTGCATGAATCTGAAGCAAAATTGTTTCATTTCGCATGAATTTGAAGCTAAATCGTTTGTTTAAAATCGCTATTTCGCAAGAATTTGAAGCGAAATCGTGTATATCGCATGATATTTCTGCTAAATCGTATGTTTCGCGTTGATTTAAAGCTAATTCGTGTATTTCGCATGAATCTGAAGCTAAATTGTTCATTCGCATGAATTTGAAGCTAAATCGTTTGTTTAAAATCGCTATTTCGCAAGAATTTGAAGCGAAATCGTGTATGTCGCATGATATTGAAGCTAAATCGTATGTTTCGCGTTGATTTAAAGCTAATCGTGTATTTTGCATGAATCTGAAGCTAATTGTTCATTTCGCATGAATTTGAAGCTAAAACGTTTGTTTAAAATCTCTATTTCGCACGAATTTGAATCGAAATCGTGTGTTTCGCATGATATTGACGATAAATCGTTTGTTTCGCGTTGATTTAAAGCTAATTCGTGTATTTTGCATGAATCTGAAGCAAAATTGTTCATTTCGCATGAATTTGAAGCTAAATCGTTTGTTTAAAATCGCTATTTCGCAAGAATTTGAAGCGAAATCGTGTATATCGCATGATATTTCTGCTAAATCGTATGTTTCGCGTTGATTTAAAGCTAATTCGTGTATTTCGCATGAATCTGAAGCTAAATTGTTCATTTCGCATGAATTTGAAGCTAATCGTTTGTTTAAAAACGCTATATCGCACGAATTTGAAGCGAAATCGTGTATATCGCATGATATTGAAGCTAAATCGTATGTTTCGCGTTGATTTAAAGCTAATTCGTGTATTTCGAATGAATCTGAAGCTAAATTGTTCATTTCGCATGAATTTGAAGCTAAATCGTTTGTTAAAATCGCTATTTCTCACGAATTTGAAGCGAATTCGTGTATATCGCTTGATATTGAAGTTAAATCGTTTGTTTCGCGTTCATTTAAAGCTAATTCGTGTATTTCGCATGAATCTGAAGCTAAATTGTTCATTTCGCATGAATTTGAAGCGAAATCGTGTATATCGCATGATATTTCTGCTAAATCGTATGTTTCGCGTTGATTTAAAGCTATTTCGTGTATTTCGCATGAATCTAAAGCTAAATTGTTCATTTCGCATGAATTTGAAGCTAAATCGTTTGTTTAAAATCGCTATATCGCAAGAATTTGAAGCGAAATCGTGTATATCGCACGATATTTCTGCAAAATCGTATGTTTCGCGTTGATTTAAAGCTAACTCGTGTATTTCGCATTAATATGAAGCTAAATTGTTCATTTTGCATGAATTTGAAGCTAAATCTTTGTTTAAAATCTCTATTTCGCACGAATTTGAAGCGAAATCGTGTGTTTCGCATGATATTGACGATAAATCGTATGTTTCGCATTGATTTAAAGCTAATTCGTGTATTTCGCATGAAACCTGAAGCAAAATTGTTCATTTCGCATGAATTGAAGCTAAATCGTTTGTTTAAAATCGCTATTCGCAAGAATTTGTAGCGAAATCGTGTATATCGCATGATATTTCTGCTAAATCGTATGTTTCGCGTTGAATTAAAAGCTAATTCGTGTATTTCGCATTAATCTGAAGCTAAATTGTTCATATCACATGAAATTGAAGCTAAATCGTTGTTTAAAATCGCTATTTCGCAAGAATTTGAAGCGAAATCGTGTATATCGCATGATATTTCTGCTAAATCGTATGTTTCGCGTTGATTTAAAGCTAATTCGTGTATTTCGCATGAATCTGAAGCTAAATTGTTCATTTCGCATGAATTTGAATCGAAATCGTTTGTTTAAAATCGCTATTTCTCACGAATTTGAAGCGAATTCGTGCATATTGCTTGATATTGAAGTTAAATCGTTTGTTTCGCGTTCATTTAAAGCTAATTCGTGTATTTCGCATGAATCTGAAGCTAAATTGTTCATTTCGCATGAATTGAAGCTAAATCGTTTGTTTAAAATCGCTATTTCTCACTAATTTGAAGCGAATTCGTATATATCGCTTGATATTGAAGTTAAATCGTTTGTTTCGCGTTGATTTAAAGCTAATTCGTGTATTTCGAATGAATCTGAAGCTAAATTGTTCATTCGCATGAATTTGAAGCTAATCGTTTGTTTAAAATCGCTATTTCTCACGATTTGAAGCGAATTCGTGTATATCGCTTGATATTGAAGTTAAATCGTTTGTTTCGTCCGTTCATTTAAAGCTAATTCGTGTATTTCGCATGAATCTGAAGCTAAATTGTTCATTTCGCATGAATTGGAAGCTAAATCGTTTGTTTAAAATCGCTATTTCGCAAGAATTTGAAGCGAAATCGTGTATATCGCATGATATTGAAGCTAAATCGTATGTTTCGCGTTGATTTAAAGCTAATTCGTGTATTTTGCATGAATCTGAAGCTAAATTGTTCATTTCGCATGAATTTGAAGCTAAATCGTTTGTTAAAAATCGCTATTTCGCACGAATTTGAATCGAATCGTGTGTTTCGCATGATATTTCTGCTAAATCGTATGTTTCGCGTTGATTTAAAGCTAATTCGTGTATTTCGCATTAATCTGAAGCTAAATTGTTCATATCACATGAATTTGAAGCTAAATCGTTTGTTTAAAATCGCTATTTCGCAAGAATTTGAAGCGAAATCGTGTATATCGCATGATATTTCTGCTAAATCGTAGGTTCGCTTGATTTAAAGCTAAGTTTCGTGTAGCTAATCGTGATTTCGCATGAATCTGAAGCTAAATTGTTCATTTCGCATGAATTTGAAGCTAAATCGTATGTTTAAAATCGCTATTTTCTCACGAATTTGAAGCGAATTCGTGTATATCGCTTGATATTGAAGCTTAAATCGTATGTTTCGCGTTGATATAAGCTAATTCGTGTATTTCGCATTAATCTGAAGGTAAATTGTTCATTTCGCATGAATTTGAAGCTAAATCGTTTGTTTAAAAACGCTATATCGCACGAATTTGAAGCGAAATCGTGTATATCGCATGATATTGAAGCTAAATCGTATGTTTCGCGTTGATTTAAAGCTAATTCGTGTATTTCGAATGAATCTGAAGCTAAATTGTTCATTTCGCATGAATTTGAAGCTAAATCGTTTGTTTAAAATCTCTATTTCTCACGAATTTGAAGCGAATTCGTGTATATCGCTTGATATTGAAGTTAAATCGTTTGTTTCGCGTTCATTTAAAAGCTAATTCGTGTATTTCGCATGAATCTGAAGCTAAATTGTTCATTTCGCATGAATTTGAAGCGAAATCGTGTATATCGCATGATATTTCTGCTAAATCGTATGTTTCGCGTTGATTTAAAGCTATTTCGTGTATTTCGCATGAATCTAAAGCTAAATTGTTCATTTCGCATGAATTTGAAGCTAAATCGTTTGTTTAAAATCGCTATATCGCAAGAATTTGAAGCGAAATCGTGTATATCGCATGATATTTCTGCAAAATCGTATGTTTCGCGTTGATTTAAAAGCTAACTCGTGTATTTCGCATTAATATGAAGCTAAATTGTTCATTTTGCATGAATTTGAAGCTAAATCTTTGTTTAAAATCTCTATTTCGCACGAATTTGAAGCGAAATCGTGTGTTTCGCATGATATTGACGATAAATCGTATGTTTCGCATTGATTTAAAGCTAATTCGTGTATTTCGCATGAAATTGAAGCAAAATTGTTCATTTCGCATGAATTTGAAGCTCAATCGTTTGTTTAAAATCGCTATTTCGCAAGAATTTGTAGCGAAATCGTGTATATCGCATGATATTTCTGCTAAATCGTATGTTTCGCGTTGAATTAAAGCTAATTCGTGTATTTCGCATTAATCTGAAGCTAAATTGTTCATATCACATGAATTTGAAGCTAAATCGTCTGTTTAAAATCGCTATTTCGCAAGAATTTGAAGCGAAATCGTGTATATCGCATGATATTTCTGCTAAATCGTATGTTTCGCGTTGATTTAAGCTAATTCGTGTATTTCGCATGAATCTGAAGCTAAATTGTTCATTTCGCATGAATTTGAATCTAAATCGTTTGTTTAAAAATCGCTATTTCTCACGAATTTGAAGCGAATTCGTGCATATTGCTTGATATTGAAGTTAAATCGTTTGTTTCGCGTTCATTTAAAGCTAATTCGTGTATTTCGCATGAATCTGAAGCTAAATTGTTCATTTCGCATGAATTTGAATCTAAATCGTTTGTTTAAAATCGCTATTTCTCACGAATTTGAATCGAATTCGTGCACTATTGCTTGATATTGAAGTTAAATCGTTTTTTATCGCGTTCATTTAAAGCTAATTCGTGTATTTCGCATGAATCTGAAGCTAAATTGTTCATTTCGCATGAATTTGAAGCTAAATCGTTTGTTTTAAAATCGCTATTTCTCACTAATTTGAAGCGAATTCGTGTATATCGCTTGATATTGAAGTTAAATCGTTTGTTTCGCGTTGATTTAAAGCTAATTCGTGTATTTCGAATGAATCTGAAGCTAAATTGTTCATCTTCGCATGAATTGAAGCTAAATCGTTTGTTTAAAATCGCTATTTCTCACGAATTTGTAGCGAAATCGTGTATATCGCATGATATTTCTGCTAAATCGTATGTTTCCGCGTTGAATAAAGCTAATTCGTGTATTTCGCATTAATCTGAAGCTAAATTGTTCATATCACATGAATTTGAAGCTAAATCGTTTGTTTAAAATCGCTATTTCGCACGAATTTGAAGCGAAATCGTTTATATCGCATGATATTGAAGCTAAATCGTATGTTTCGCGTTGATTAAAGCTAATTCGTGTATTTCGCATTAATCTGTAGCTAAATTGTTCATTTCGCATGAATTTGAAGCTAAATCGTTTGTTGAAAATCGGTATTTTCGCACGAATTTCAATCGAAATCGTGTGTTTCGCATGATATTGAAGCTAAATCGTATGTTTCGCGTTGATTTAAAGCTGATTCGTGTATTCGCATTAATCTGAAGCTAAATTGTTCATTTCGCATGAATTTGAAGCTAAATGTTTGTTTAAAATCTCCTATTTCGCACGAATTTGAAGCGATATCGTGTGTTTCGCATGATATTGACGATAAATCGTATGTTTCGCATTGATTTAAAGCTAATCGTGTATTTCGCATTAATCTGAATCTAAATTGTTCATTTCGCATGAATTTGAATCTAAATCGTTTGTTTAAAATCGCTATTTCTCACGAAATTGAAGCGAATTCGTGCATATTGCTTGATATTGAAGTTAAATCGTGTGTTTCGCGTCATTCTTTAAAGCTAATTCGTGTATTTCGCATGAATCTGAAGCTAACTTGTTCATTTCGCATGAATTGGAAGCTAAATCGTTTGTTTAAAATCGCTATTTCGCAGAATTTGAAGCGAAATCGCTGTATATCGCATGATATGAAGCTAAATCGTATGTTCCGCGTTGATTTAAAGCTAATTCGTGTATTTAGCATGAATCTGAAGCTAAATTGTTCATTTCGCATGAATTTGAAGCTAAATCGTTTGTTTAAAATCGCTATTTCGCAAGAATTTGAAGCGAAATCGTGTATATCTCATGATATTTCTGCTAAATCGTATGTTTCGCGTTGATTTAGAGCTAATTCATGTATTTCGCATTAATCTGAAGCTAAATTGTTTATTTCGCAAGAATTTGAAGCTAAATCTTTGTTTAAAATCTCTATTCGCACGAATTTGAAGCGAAATCGTGTGTTTCGCATGATATTGACGATAATTCGTATGTTTCGCATTGATTTAAAGCTAATTCGTGTATTTCGCATGAATCTGAAGCAAAATTGTTCATTTCGCATGAATTTGAAGCTAAATCGTTTGTTTAAAATCGCTATTTTCGCAAGAATTTGAAGCGAAGTCGTGTATATCGCATGATATTTCTGCTAAATCGTATGTTTCGCGTTGATTTAGAGCTAATTCGTGTATTTCGCATTAATCTGAAGCTAAATTGTTCATTTCGCATGAATTTGAAGCTAAATCTTTGTTTAAAATCTCTATTTCGCACGAATTTCAAGCGAAATCGTGTGTTTCGCATGATATTGACGATAAATCGTATGTTTCGCATTGATTTAAAGCTAATTCGTGTATTTCGCATTAATCTGAATCTAAATTGTTCATTTCGCATGAATTTGAAGCTAAATCTTTGTTTAAAATCTCTATTTCGCACGATTTGAAGCGAAATCGTGTGTTTCGCATGATATTGACGATAAATCGTATGTTTCGCGTTGATTTAAAGCTAATTCGTGTATTTCGCATGAATCTGAAGCTAAATTGTTCATTTCGCATGAATTGAAGCTAAATCGTTTGTTTAAAATCGCTATTACTCACGAATTTGAAGCGAATTCGTGTATATCGCTTGATATTGAAGTTAAATCATTTGTTTCGCGTTCATTTAAAGCTAATTCGTGTATTTCGCATGAATCTGAAGACAAATTGTTCATTTCGCAAGAATTTGAAACTAAATCGTTTGTTTAAAATCGCTATTTCGCACGAATTTGAAGCGAAATCGTGTGTTTCGCATGATATTGAAGCTAATCGTATGTTTCGCGTTGATATAAAGCTAATTCGTGTATTTCGCAAGAATCTGAAGCTAAATTGTTCATTCGCATGAATTGGAAGCTAAATCGTTTGTTTAAAATCGCTATTTCGCAAGAATTTGAAGCGAAATCGTGTATGTCGCATGATATTGAAGCTAAATCGTATGTTTCGCGTTGATTTAAAGCTAATTCGTGTATTTGCATGAATCTGAAGCTAAATTGTTCATTTCGCATGAATTTGAAGCTAAAACGTTTGTTTAAAATCTCTATTTCGCACGAATTGAATCGAAATCGTGTGTTTCGCATGATATTGACGATAAATCGTTTGTTCGCGTTGATTTAAAGCTAATTCGTGTATTTTGCATGAATCTGAAGCAAATTGTTCATTTCGCATGAATTTGAAGCTAAATCGTTTGTTTAAAATCGCTATTTCGCAAGAATTTGAAGCGAAATCGTGTATATCGCATGATATTTCTGCTAAATCGTATGTTTCGCGTTGATTTAAAGCTAATTCGTGTATTTCGCATGAATCTGAAGCTAAATTGTTCATTTCGCATGAATTTGAAGCTAAATCGTTTGTTTTAAAATCGCTATTTCGCAGATTTTGAAGCGAAATCGTGTATGTCGCATGATATTGAAGCTAAATCGTATGTTTCGCGTTGATTTAAAGCTAATTCGTGTATTTTGCATGAATCTGAAGCTAAATTGTTCATTTCGCATGAATTTGAAGCTAAAACGTTTGTTAAAATCTCGAG
>NW_027477058.1:0-103555 GCF_051020955.1 Megalopta genalis
GTAGCTTCAAATCCATGCGAAACACATGATCCAGCTGCAAATCAATGCGATGTAGAAGGTTTAGCTACAAATCCATGCGAGACACATTATTTAGCTGCAAATCAGTGCGAAGTAGAAGGCGCGGGTTCAAATCAATGCGATTCAAATGGTTCATATTCAAATACTTGTGAAAGACATGATTTAGCTTCAACTGCATGCGAAACACATGATTTAGCTTCAAATCAATGCGATGTAGAAGGTTTTGCTTCAAATCCAAGCGAAACAAATGATTTAGCTTCAAATACTTGCGATATGAGTGATATAGCTTCAAAAGCTGTAGGAACAAACGAGGTAGCTTCAATTCCATGCGAGACACATGATTTAGCTGCAAATCAATGCGATGTAGAAGGTTTAGCTTCAAAACAATAAGAGGTAGAAGGTTTAGCTTCAAATCAATAGAATGTAGAAGGTTTAGCTTCAAATCAATGCGATTTAGAATGTTTAGCTTCAAATCAATGCGATGTAGAAGGTTTAGCTTCAAATCCATGCGATACACAAGATTTAGCTTCAAATCAATGCGATGTAGTAGGTTCAGCTTCAAATCCATGCGACACATATGATTTAGCTTCAAATACTTGCGATATAAGTGATATAGCTTCAAAAGCTGGAGGAACAAACGAGGTGGCTTCAATTCCATGCGAAACAAATGATTTAGCTTCAAATCAATGCGAAATAGAAGGCGTATCTTCAAAAACTTGCGATATTCTTGACATAGTTTCAAATGGAGGCGAAACGAACGAGTTAGCTTCAAATCCATGCGAGACACATGATTTAGCTTCTAATCAATGCGATGTAGAAGGTTTAGCTTCAAATCCACGCGAAACACATGATTTAGCTTCAAATCAATGCGAAGTAGAAGGCGTAGCTTCAAATCCATGCAAAACAAATGGTTTAGCTACGAATACTTGTGATATACATTATTTAGCTACAACTGCATGCGAAACGAACGATTTAGCTTCAAACCCATGCGAAACACACGATTTATCTTCAAATCAATGCGATGTAGAAGGTTTAGCTTCAAATCAATAAGAGGTAGATGGTTTAGCTTCAAATCAATAGAATATAGAAGGTTTAGCTTCAAATAAATGCGAAGTAGAAGGTTTAGCTTCAAATCCATACGACACACATGATTTAGATTCAAATCAATTCGAAGGACAAGGCTTAGATTCAAATCCATGCGAAACAAATGATTTAGCTTCAAATGAATGCGAAGTAGAAGGCTTGGCTTCAAATCCATGCAAAACAAATGGTTTAACTACAAATACTTGTGATAAACATTATTTAGCTACAACTGCATGCGAAACAAACGAGTTAACATCAAATCCATGCGATACACATGATTTAGCTTCAAATCAATGCGATGTAGAAGGTTTAGCTTCAAAACGATAAGAGGTAGAAGGTTTAGCTTCAAATCAATAGAATGTAGTTGGTTTAGCTTTAAATCAATGCGATGTAGAAGGTTTAGCTTCAAATCCATTCGAAACACAAGATTTAGCTTCAAATCAATTCGAAGGACAAGGCTTAGATTCAAATCCATGCGAAACACATGATTTAGCTGCAAATCAATGTGATGTAGAAGGTTTAGCTTCAAATCCATGCGATACACAAGATTTAGCTTCAAATTAATGCGATGTAGAAGGTTCAGCTTCAAATCCATGCGACACATATGATTTAGCTTCAAATACTTGCGATATAAGTGATATAGCTTGGAAAGCTGGAGGAACAAACGAGGTTGCTTCAATTCCATGCGAAACACATGATTTAGCTTCAAATCAATGCGATGTAGAAGGTTTCGCTTCAAATCCATGCCATACACAAGATTTAGCTTCAAATCAATGCGATGTAGTAGGTTCAGCTTCAAATCCGTGCGACACATATGATTAAGCTTCAAATACTTGCGATATAAGTGATATAGCTTCAAAAGCTGTAGGAACAAACGAGCTAGCTTCAATTCCATGCGAGACACATGATTTAGCTTCAAATCAATGCGATGTAGAAGGTTCAGCTTCAAATCCATACGAAACACATGATTTAGCTTCAAATCAATTCGAAGTACAATGCTTAGATTCAAATCCATGCGAAACAAATGATTTAGCTTCAAATGAATGCGAAGTAGAAGGCTTAGCTTCAAATCCATGCAAAACAAATGGTTTAGCTACAAATGCTTGTGATATACATTATTTAGCTACAACTGCATGCGAAACAAACGAGTTAGCTTCAAATCCATGCTATATACATGCTTTAGCTTCAAATCAATGCGATGTAGAAAGTTAAGCTTCAAATCCATGCGATACACAAGATTTAGCTTCAAATCAATGCGATGTAGTAGGTTCAGCTTCAAATCCATGCGACACATATGATTTAGCTTCAAATACTTGCGATATAAGTGATATAGCTTCAAAAGCTGTAGGAACAAACGAGGTAGTTTCAATTCCATGCGAGACACATGATTTAGCTTCAAATCAATGCGATGTAGAAGGTTTAGCTTCAAATTCAAGCGTAACACATGATTTAGCTTCAAATACTTGCGATATAAGTGATATAGCTTCGAATACAGGCGAAACGATCGAGTTAGCTTCAAATCCATGCGAAACACATGACTCAGCTGCAAATCAATTCAATGTAGAAGGTTTAGCTTCAAATCCATGAGAAACACATTATTTAGCTGCAAATCAGTGCGAAGTAGAAGGCTCGGGTTCAAATCAAAGCAATTCAAATGGTTCATCTTCAAATACTTGTGAAAGACATGATTTAGCTTCAACTGCATGCGATACACATGATTTAGCTTCAAATCAATGCGATGTAGAAGGTTTAGCTTCAAATCCATGCAAAACACGTGATTTATCTTCCAATTAATGCGAAGTAAAAGGCTTATCTTCAAATCCATGCGAATCAAATGGTTTAGCCACAAATCCTTGTGATATACGTTATTTTGATTTAACTGCATGTTAAACGAACGAGTTAGCTTCAAATCCATGCGAAACACATGATTTTGCTTCAAATCAACTCGAAGTACAAGGCTTAGATTCAAATCCATGCGAAACAAATGGTTTAGCTACAAATACTTGTGATATACGTAATTTAGATTTAACTGCATGAGCAACGAACGAGTTAGTTTCAAATCCATGCGAAACACATGATTTAGCTGCAAATCAATGCGATGTAGAAGGTTTAGCTTCAAATCCATGGGAAACAAATGATTAAGCTTCAGATGCTTGCGATGTAAGTGATATAGCATCAAATGCATCCGAAACAAACAAGTTAGCTTCATATCCATGCGAAACAAATGATTTACCTTCAAATGCTTGCGGTATAAATGATATAGCTTCAACTGCAGGCGAAGCAAACGAGTTAGATTCAAATCCATGCGAAACACATGATTTAACTTCAGATCAATGCGAAGTAGAAGGCTTATCTGCAAATCCATGCGATACAAATTGTTTAGCTTCAAATACTTGGGATATACATGATTTAGCTTCAACTGCACTCGAAACAAACGAGTTAGCTTCAAATACATGCGAAACACATGATTTAGCTTCAAATCCAAGCGAAACACATGGTTTAGCTTCAGATCAATGCGATGTAGAAGGTTTAACTTCAAATCAACGCGAAACAATTGATTTAGCTTCAAACACTTGGGATATAATTGATATAGCTTCAAATGCAGACGAATGAAATGAGTTAGCTTCAAAATCCATTCGATACAAATGATGTACCTTAAAATCAATGCGATGTAGTAGGATTTGCTTCAAATCCATGCGAAACAAACGATTGAGCTTCAAACACATCGGATATAGGTGATATAGGTTCATCTGCATGCGAAACAAACGAGTTAGCTTCAAGTCCATGCGAAACACATGATTTAGCTGCAAATCAATGCGATGTAGAAGGTTTAGCTTCAAATCAATGCGAAACACATGATTTAGCTTCAAATCAACTCGAAGTACAAGGCTTAGATTCAAATCCATGCGAAACAAATGGTTTTGCCACAAATACTTGTGATATACGTTATTTAGATTTAACTGCATGTTAAACGAACGAGTTAGCTTCAAATCCATGCGAAACACATGATTTAGCTTCAAATCAACTCGGAGTACAAGGCATAGATTCAAATCCATGCGAAACAAATGGTTTAGCTACAAATACTTGTGATATACGTAATTTAGATTTAACTGCATGCGCAACGAACGAGTTAGTTTCAAATCCATGCGAAACACATGATTTAGCTGCAAATCAATACGATGTGGAAGGTTTAGCTTCAAATCCATGGAAACAAATGATTAAGCTTCAGATGCTTGCGATATAAGTGATATAGCATCAAATGCATCCGAAACAAACAAGTTAGCTTCATATCCATGCGAAACAAATGATTTACCTTCAAAAGCTTGCGATATAAATGGTATAGCTTCAACTGCAGGCGAAGCAAACGAGTTAGATTCAAACCCATGCGAAACACATGATTTAACTTCAGATCAATGCGAAGTAGAAGGCTTATCTGCAAATCCATGCGATACAAATTGTTTAGCTTCAAATACTTGGGATATACATGATTTAGCTTCAACTGCACTCGAAACAAACGAGTTAGCTTCAAATACATGCGAAACACATGATTTAGCTTCAAATCAATGCGAAATAGTAGGCTTATCTTCAAATCCATGCGATAGAATTTGTTTAGCTTCAAATACTTGGGATATACATGATTTAGCTTCAACTGCACTCGATACAAACGAGTTAGCTTCAAATACATGCGAAACACATGATTTAGATTCAAAACAATGCGTATTAGAAGGCTTAGCTTCAAATCCATGCGAAACGAATGATTTAGCTTTAAATACTTGCAGTATAAATGAAAGAGCTTCAAATGCAAGCGAAACAAACGATTTAGCTTCAAATCAATGCGAAATAGAAGGCTTAGCTTTAACGCCATGCGAATCGAATGATTTAGGTTCAAATACTTGCGAATATGAGGGATACAGCTTCAAATGCATGCGAAACCAACCAGTTAGCTTCAAGTCCACGCGAAACACATGATTTAGCTTCAAATCAATGCGACACACATGATTTAGCTTCAAATCAATGCGAAGTAGAAGGCTTAGCTTCAAATCCATGCGAAACACATGGTTTAGATGCAAATCAATGCAATGTAGACGGTTTAGCTTCAAATCCATCTGAAACATATAATTTAGCTTCAGATACTTGCGATATAAGTGATATAGCTTCAAACGCAGACGAAACCAACCAGTTAGCTTCAAATCGAAGCAAAACGCATGATTTAGCTTCAAATGCAGGCGAAACAAATGGCTTAGCTTCAACAACTTGTGATATACATGATTTAGATTCAACTGCATGCGAAACAAACGAGTTAGCTTCAAATACATGCTAAACACATGATTTAGCTTCAAACCAATGCGATGTAGAAGGTTTAGCTTCATATCCGCGCGAAACAAATGATTTACATTCAAATACTTGCGATATAAGTAATATAGCTTCAAATGCAGGAGAGACAAATGAGTTAGCTTCAAATCCACGCGAAACACATGATTCAACTTCAAATCAATACGATGTAGAATGTTTAGCTTCAAATCCGCGCGAAACAAACGATTTAGCTTCAGATACTTGCGATATAAGTGATATAGCTTCAAATGCAGGCGAAACGAACGAGTTAGCTTCAAATCCATGCGAAACACCTTGTTTCTCTTCAAATCAATGCGAAACACGTGATTTAGCTTCAAATTCATGCGAAACGCATGGTTTAGCTTGATATTCATGCGAAACAAGTGGTGCTGCTTCAAATACTTGTGATATACATAATTTAGCTTCAACAGCTTGCGAAACAAAGGAGTTAGCTTCAAATCCATGCGATACACATGATTTAGCTTCAAATCAATGCGATGTAGAAGGTTTAGCTTCAAATCAATTAGAGGTAGAAGGTTCAGCTTCAAATCAATAGAATATAGAAGGTTTAGCTTCAAATCAATGCGATGTAGAAGGTTTAGCTTCAAATCCATACGAAACACATGATTTAGCTTCAAATCTATTCGAAGGACAAGACTTAGATTCAAATCCATGCGAAACAAATGATTTAGCTTCAAATGAATGCGAAGTAGAAGGCTTAGCTTCAAATCCATGCAAAACAAATGGTTTTGCTACAAATACTTGTGATATACATTATTTAGATACAACTGCATGCGAAACAAACGAGATACCTTCAAATCCATGCTATATACATGATTTAGCTTCAAATCAATGCGATGTAGTAGGTTTAGCTTCAAATCCATGCGATACACAAGATTTAGTTTCAAATCAATGCGATGTATTAGGTTCAGCTTCAAATCCATTCGACACATATGATTTAGCTTCAAATACTTGCGATATAAGTGATATAGCTTCAAAAGCAGGAGGAACAAACGAGGTAGCTTCAATTCCATGCGAAACAAATGATTTAGCTTCAAATCAATGCGAAGTAGAAGGCGTAGCTTCAAATCCATGCGAAACAAATGGTTTAGCTACAAATACTTGTGATATAGATTATTTAGCTACAACTGCATGCGAAACTAACGAGTTAGCTTCAAATCCATGCGAAACACACGATTTATCTTCAAATCAATGCGATGTAGAAAGTTTGCTTCAAATCCATGCGACACATATGATTTAGCTTCAAATCCATGCGAAACACATGATTCAGCTGCAAATCAATGCGATGTAGAAGGTTTATCTTCAAATCCTTGCGAAACACATTATTTAGCTGCAAATCAGTGCGAAGTAGAAGGTTTAGCTTCAAATCCATGCGATACACAAGATTTAGCTTCAAATCAATGCGATGTAGAAGGTTTAGCTTCAAATCAATAAGAGGTAGAAGGTTCAGCTTCAAATCAATAGAATATAGAAGGTTTAGCTTCAAATCAATGCGATGTAGAAGGTTTAGCTTCAAATCCATACGAAACACATTATTTAGCTTCAAATCAATTCGAAGGACAAGGCTTAGATTCAAATCCATGCGAAACAAATGATTTAGCTTCAAATGAATGCGAAGTAGAAGGCTTAGCTTCAAATCCATGCAAAACAAATGGTTTAGTTACAAATACTTGTGATATACATTATTTAGCTACAACTGCATGCGAAACAAACGAGATAGCTTCAAATCCATGCGAGAAACATGATTTAGCTTCAAATCAATGCGATGTAGAAGTTTTAGCTTCAAAACAATAAGAGGTAGAAGGTTTAGCTTCAAATCAATATAATGTAGAAGGTTTAGCTTCAAATCAATGCGATGTAGAAGGTTTAGCTTCAAATCCATACGAAACACATGATTTAGCTTCAAATCAATTCGAAGGACAAGGCTTAGATTCAAATCCATGCGAAACAAATGATTTAGCTTCAAATCAATGCGATGTAGAAGGTTTAGCTCCAAATCCATGCGATGCACATGATTTAGCTTCAAATACTTGCGATATAAGATATATAGCTTCAAATACATTCGAAACGAACGAGTTAGCTTCAAATCCATGCGATACACATGATTTAGCTTCAAATCAATGCGATGTAGAAGGTTTAGCTTCAAATGCATGACATACACAAGATTCAGCTTCAAATCAATTCGAAGGACAAGTCTTAGATTCAAATCCATGCGAAACAAATGATTTAGCTTCAAATGAATGCGAAGTAGAAGGCTTAGCTTCAAATCAATGCGATGTAGAAGGTTTAGCTTCAAATCAATAAGAGGTAGAAGGTTCTGCTTCAAATCAATAGAATATAGAAGGTTTAGCTTCAAATCAATGCGATGTAGAAGGTTTAGCTTCAAATCCATACGAAACACATGATTTAGCTTCAAATCAATTCGAAGGACAAGGCTTAGATTCAAAACCATGCGAAACAGATGATTTAGCTTCAAATGAATGCGAAGTAGAAGGCTTAGCTTCAAATCCATGCAAAACAATTGGTTTAGCTACAAATACTTGTGATATACATTATTTAGCTACAACGGCATGCGAAATAAACGAGATAGCTTCAAATCCATGCTATATACATGATTTAGCTTCAAATCAATGCGATGTAGAAGGTTTAGCTTCAAATCCATGCGATACACAAGATTTAGCTTCAAATCAATGCGATGTAGAAGGTTTAGCTTCAAATCAATAAGAGGTAGAAGGTTCTGCTTCAAATCAATAGAATATAGAAGGTTTAGCTTCAAATCAATGCGATGTAGAAGGTTTAGCTTCAAATCCATACGAAACACATGATTTAGCTTCAAATCAAATCGAAGGACAAGGCTTTGATTCAAATCCATCCGAAACAAATGATTTAGCTTCAAATCAATGCGATGTAGAAGGTTTAGCAACAAATCCATGCGATACACATGATTTAGCTTCGAATACTTGCGATATAAGTGATATAGCTTCAAATACAGGCGAAACGAACGAGTTAGCTTCAAATCCATGCGAAAGACATGATTCAGCTGCAAATCAATGCGATGTAGAAGGTTTAGCTTCAAATCCATGCGAACACATTATTTTGTTGCAAATCAGTGCGAAGTAGAAGGGTCGGGTTCAAATCATTGCGATTCAAATGGTTGTTCTTCAAATACTTGTGAAAGTCATGATTTAGCTTCAACTGCATGCGAAACACATGATTTAGCTTCAAATCAATGCGATGTAGAAGGTTTAGCTTCAAATCCATGCAAAACACGTGATTTAACTTCCAATTAATGCGAAGTAGAAGGCTTAGCTTCAAATCCATGCGAATCAAATGGTTTAGCTTCAAATACTTGTGATATAACATATTTAGATTTAACTGCGTGCGCAACGAACGAGTTAGCTTCAAATCCATGCGAAACACATTATTTAGCTGCAAATCAATGCGATGAAGAAGGTTTAGCTTCAAATCAATAGAATGTAGAAGGTTTAGCTTCAAGTCAATGCGATGTAGAAGGTTTAGCTTCAAGTCAATGCGATGTAGAAGGTTTAGCTTGAAATCCATACGAAACACATGATATAGCTTCAAATCAATTCGAATGACAAGGCTTTGATTCAAATCCATGCGAAACAAATGATTTAGCTTCAAATCAATGCGATGTAGAAGGTTTAGCTTCAAATCCATGCGATACACATGATTTAGCTTCAAATACTTGCGATATAAGTGATATAGCTTCAAATACAGGCGAAACGAACGAGTTAGCTTAAAATCCACGCGATACACATGATTTAGCTTTAAATCAATGCGATGTAGATGGTTTAGCTTCAAATCCTTGACATACACAAGATTTAGCTTCAAATCAATGCGATGTAGAAGGTTTAGCTTCAAATGCATGACATACACAAGATTCAGCTTCAAATAAATTCGAAGGACAAGGCTTAGATTCAAATCCATGCGAAACAAATGATTTAGCTTCAAATACTTGTGATATACATTATTTAGCTACAACTGCATGCGCAACGAACGATTTAGCGTCAAATCAATGCAAATCAATGCGATGAAGAAGGATTAGCTTCAAATCCGTGCGAAACAAATGATGTAGCTTCAAACGCTTGGGGTGTAAGTGATATAGCTTCAAATGAAGACTAATCAATCGAGTTAGCTTCAAAATCCACGCGATACACATGATTTAGCTTCAAATACTAGCGATATAAGTGATGTAGATTCAACTGCAGGCGAAACGAACGAGTTATCTTCAAATCCATGCGAAACACATGATTTACCTTCAAATCAATGCGATGTAGAAGGTTTAGCTTCAAATCCATGCGATACACAAGATTTAGCTTCAAATCAATGCGATGTAGTAGGTTCAGCTTCAAATCCATGCGACACATTCGATTTAGCTTCAAATACTTGCGATATAAGTGATATAGCTTCAAAAGCTGTAAGAACAAACGAGGCAGCTTCAATTCCATGCGAGAAACATGATTTAGCTTCAAATCAATGCGATATAGAAGGTTTAGCTTCAAATGCATGACATACACAAGATTCAGCTTCAAATAAATTCGAAGGACAAGGCTTAGATTCAAATCCATGCGAAACAAATGATTTAGCTTCAAATGAATGCGACGTAGAAGGCTTAGCTTCAAATCCATGCAAAACAAATGGTTTAGCTACAAATACTTGTGATATACATTATTTAGCTACAACTGCATGCGAAATAAACGAGATAGCTTCAAATCCATGCTATATACATGATTTAGCTTCAAATCAATGCGATGTAGAAGGTTTAGCTTCAAATCCATGCGATAAACAAGATTTAGCTTCAAATCAATGCGATGTAGAAGTTTTAGCTTCAAAACAATAAGAGGTAGAAGGTTTAGCTTCAAATCAATAGAATGTAGAAGGTTTAGCTTCAAATCAATGCGATGTAGAAGGTTTAGCTTCAAATGCATACGAAACACATGATTCAGCTGCAAATCAATGCGATGTAGAAGGTTTATCTTCAAATCCTTGCGAAACACATTATTTAGCTGCAAATCAGTGCGAAGTAGAAGGGTCGGGTTCAAATCATTGCGATTCAAATGGTTGTTCTTCAAATACTTGTGAAAGTCATGATTTAGCTTCAACTGCATGCGAAACACATGATTTAGCTTCAAATCAATGCGATGTAGAAGGTTTAGCTTCAAATCCATGCAAAACACGTGATTTAACTTCCAATTAATGCGAAGTAGAAGGCTTAGCTTCAAATCCATGCGAATCAAATGGTTTAGCTTCAAATACTTGTGATATAACATATTTAGATTTAACTGCGTGCGCAACGAACGAGTTAGCTTCAAATCCATGCGAAACACATTATTTAGCTGCAAATCAATGCGATGAAGAAGGTTTAGCTTCAAATCAATAGAATGTAGAAGGTTTAGCTTCAAGTCAATGCGATGTAGAAGGTTTAGCTTCAAGTCAATGCGATGTAGAAGGTTTAGCTTGAAATCCATACGAAACACATGATTTAGCTTCAAATCAATTCGAATGACAAGGCTTTGATTCAAATCCATGCGAAACAAATGATTTAGCTTCAAATCAATGCGATGTAGAAGGTTTAGCTTCAAATCCATGCGATACACATGATTTAGCTTCAAATACTTGCGATATAAGTGATATAGCTTCAAATACAGGCGAAACGAACGAGTTAGCTTAAAATCCACGCGATACACATGATTTAGCTTTAAATCAATGCGATGTAGATGGTTTAGCTTCAAATCCTTGACATACACAAGATTTAGCTTCAAATCAATGCGATGTAGAAGGTTTAGCTTCAAATGCATGACATACACAAGATTCAGCTTCAAATAAATTCGAAGGACAAGGCTTAGATTCAAATCCATGCGAAACAAATGATTTAGCTTCAAATACTTGTGATATACATTATTTAGCTACAACTGCATGCGCAACGAACGATTTAGCGTCAAATCAATGCAAATCAATGCGATGAAGAAGGATTAGCTTCAAATCCGTGCGAAACAAATGATGTAGCTTCAAACGCTTGGGGTGTAAGTGATATAGCTTCAAATGAAGACTAATCAATCGAGTTAGCTTCAAAATCCACGCGATACACATGATTTAGCTTCAAATACTAGCGATATAAGTGATGTAGATTCAACTGCAGGCGAAACGAACGAGTTATCTTCAAATCCATGCGAAACACATGATTTACCTTCAAATCAATGCGATGTAGAAGGTTTAGCTTCAAATCCATGCGATACACAAGATTTAGCTTCAAATCAATGCGATGTAGTAGGTTCAGCTTCAAATCCATGCGACACATTCGATTTAGCTTCAAATACTTGCGATATAAGTGATATAGCTTCAAAAGCTGTAAGAACAAACGAGGCAGCTTCAATTCCATGCGAGAAACATGATTTAGCTTCAAATCAATGCGATATAGAAGGTTTAGCTTCAAATGCATGACATACACAAGATTCAGCTTCAAATAAATTCGAAGGACAAGGCTTAGATTCAAATCCATGCGAAACAAATGATTTAGCTTCAAATGAATGCGACGTAGAAGGCTTAGCTTCAAATCCATGCAAAACAAATGGTTTAGCTACAAATACTTGTGATATACATTATTTAGCTACAACTGCATGCGAAATAAACGAGATAGCTTCAAATCCATGCTATATACATGATTTAGCTTCAAATCAATGCGATGTAGAAGGTTTAGCTTCAAATCCATGCGATACACAAGATTTAGCTTCAAATCAATGCGATGTAGAAGTTTTAGCTTCAAAACAATAAGAGGTAGAAGGTTTAGCTTCAAATCAATAGAATGTAGAAGGTTTAGCTTCAAATCAATGCGATGTAGAAGGTTTAGCTTCAAATGCATACGAAACACATGATTTAGCTTCAAATTAATTCGAAGGACAAGGCTTATATTCAAATCCATGCGAAACAAATAATTTAGCTTCAAACCAATGCGATGTAGAAGGTTTAGCTTCAAATCCATGCGATACACATGATTTAGCTTCAAATACTTGCGATATAAGTGATCTAGCTTCAAATACAGGCGAAACGAACGAGTTAGCTTCCAATCCATGCGAAAGACATGATTCAGCTGCAAATCAATGCGATGTAGAAGGTTTAGCTTCAAATCCATGCGAACACATTATTTAGCTGCAAATCAGTGCGAAGTAGAAGGGTCGGGTTCAAATCATTGCGATTCAAATGGTTGTTCTTCAAATACTTGTGAAAGTCATGATTTAGCTTCAACTGCATGCGAAACACATGATTTAGCTTCAAATCAATGCGATGTAGAAGGTTTAGCTTCAAATCCATGCAAAACACGTGATTTAACTTCCAATTAATGCGAAGTAGAAGGTTTAGCTTCAAATCCATGCGATACACAAGATTTAGCTTCAAATCAATGCGATGTAGTAGGTTCAGCTTCAAATCCATGCGACACATTCGATTTAGCTTCAAATACTTGCGATATAAGTGATATAGCTTCAAAAGCTGTAGGAACAAACGAGGCAGCTTCAATTCCATGCGAGAAACATGATTTAGCTTCAAATCAATGCGATATAGAAGGTTTAGCTTCAAATGCATGACATACACAAGATTCAGCTTCAAATAAATTCGAAGGACAAGGCTTAGATTCAAATCCATGCGAAACAAATGATTTAGCTTCAAATGAATGCGACGTAGAAGGCTTAGCTTCAAATCCATGCAAAACAAATGGTTCAGCTACAAATACTTGTGATATACATCATTTAGCTACAACTGCATGCTATACGAACGAGTTAGCTTGAAATCCATGCGATTCACATGATTTAGCTTCAAATCAATGCGATGTAGAAGGTTTAGCTTCAAATCCATGCGATACACAAGATTTAGCTTCAAATCAATGCGATGTAGAAGGTTTAGTTTCAAATCAATAAGAGGTAGAAGGTTCTGCTTCAAATCAATAGAATATAGAAGGTTTAGCTTCAAATCAATCCGATGTAGAAGGTTTAGCTTCAAATCCATACGAAACACATGATTTAGCTTCAAATCAATTCGAAGGACAAGGCTTAGATTCAAATCCATGCGAAACAAATGATTTAGCTTCAAATGAATGCGAAGTAGAAGGCTTAGCTTCAAATCCATGCAAAACAAATGGTTTAGCTACAAATACTTGTGATATACATTATTTAGCTACAACTGCATGCGAAATAAACGAGATAGCTTCAAATCCATGCTATATACATGATTTAGCTTCAAATCAATGCGATGTAGAAGGTTTAGCTTCAAATCCATGCGATACACAAGATTTAGCTTCAAATCAATGCGATGTAGAAGTTTTAGCTTCAAAACAATAAGAGGTAGAAGGTTTAGCTTCAAATCAATAGAATGTAGATGGTTTAGCTTCAAATCAATGCGATGTAGAAGGTTTAGCTTCAAATGCATACGAAACACATGATTCAGCTGCAAATCAATGCGATGTAGAAGGTTTATCTTCAAATCCTTGCGAAACACATTATTTAGCTGCAAATCAGTGCGAAGTAGAAGGGTCGGGTTCAAATCAATGCGATTCAAATGGTTCATCTTCAAATCCATGCGAAAGACATGATTCAGCTGCAAATCAATGCGATGTAGAAGGTTTAGCTTCAAATCCATGCGATACACAAGATTTAGCTTCAAATCAATGCGATGTAGAAGGTTTAGCTTCAAATCAATAAGAGGTAGAAGGTTCAGCTTCAAATCAATAGAATATAGAAGCTTTAGCTTCAAATCAATGCGATGTAGAAGGTTTAGCTTCAAATCCATACGAAACACATGATTTAGCTTCAAATCAATTCGAAGGACAAGGCTTAGATTCAAATCCATGCGAAACAAATGATTTAGCTTCAAATGAATGCAAAGTAGATGGTTTAGCTTCAAATCCATGCAAAACAAATGGTTTAGTTACAAATACTTGTGATATACATTATTTAGCTACAACTGCATGCGAAACAAACGAGATAGCTTCAAATCCATGCGAGAAACATGATTTAGCTTCAAATCAATGCGATGTAGAAGTTTTAGCTTCAAAACAATAAGAGGTAGAAGGTTTAGCTTCAAATCAATATAATGTAGAAGGTTTAGCTTCAAATCAATGCGATGTAGAAGGTTTAGCTTCAAATCCATACGAAACACATGATTTAGCTTCAAATCAATTCGAAGGACAAGGCTTAGATTCAAATCCATGCGAAACAAATGATTTAGCTTCAAATCAATGCGATGTAGAAGGTTTAGCTTCAAATCCATGCGATGCACATGATTTAGCTTCAAATACTTGCGATATAAGATATATAGCTTCAAATACATTCGAAACGAACGAGTTAGCTTCAAATCCATGCGATACACATGATTTAGCTTCAAATCAATGCGATGTAGAAGGTTTAGCTTCAAATGCATGACATACACAAGATTCAGCTTCAAATCAATTCGAAGGACAAGTCTTAGATTCAAATCCATGTGAAACAAATGATTTAGCTTCAAATGAATGCGAAGTAGAAGGCTTAGCTTCAAATCAATGCGATGTAGAAGGTTTAGCTTCAAATCAATAAGAGGTAGAAGGTTCTGCTTCAAATCAATAGAATATAGAAGGTTTAGCTTCAAATCAATGCGATGTAGAAGGTTTAGCTTCAAATCCATACGAAACACATGATTTAGCTTCAAATCAATTCGAAGGACAAGGCTTAGATTCAAATCCATGCGAAACAAATGATTTAGCTTCAAATGAATGCGAAGTAGAAGGCTTAGCTTCAAATCCATGCAAAACAATTGGTTTAGCTACAAATACTTGTGATATACATTATTTAGCTACAACGGCATGCGAAATAAACGAGATAGCTTCAAATCCATGCTATATACATGATTTAGCTTCAAATCAATGCGATGTAGAAGGTTTAGCTTCAAATCCATGCGATACACAAGATTTAGCTTCAAATCAATGCGATGTAGAAGGTTTAGCTTCAAATCAATAAGAGGTAGAAGGTTCTGCTTCAAATCAATAGAATATAGAAGGTTTAGCTTCAAATCAATGCGATGTAGAAGTTTTAGCTTCAAATCCATACGAAACACATGATTTAGCTTCAAATCAAATCGAAGGACAAGGCTTTGATTCAAATCCATCCGAAACAAATGATTTAGCTTCAAATCAATGCGATGTAGAAGGTTTAGCAACAAATCCATGCGATACACATGATTTAGCTTCGAATACTTGCGATATAAGTGATATAGCTTCAAATACAGGCGAAACGAACGAGTTAGCTTCCAATCCATGCGAAAGACATGATTCAGCTGCAAATCAATGCGATGTAGAAGGTTTAGCTTCAAATCCATGCGAACACATTATTTAGCTGCAAATCAGTGCGAAGTAGAAGGGTCGGGTTCAAATCATTGCGATTCAAATGGTTGTTCTTCAAATACTTGTGAAAGTCATGATTTAGCTTCAACTGCATGCGAAACACATGATTTAGCTTCAAATCAATGCGATGTAGAAGGTTTAGCTTCAAATCCATGCAACACACGTGATTTAACTTCCAATTAATGCGAAGTAGAAGGCTTAGCTTCAAATCCATGCGAATCAAATGGTTTAGCTTCAAATACTTGTGATATAACATATTTAGATTTAACTGCGTGCGCAACGAACGAGTTAGCTTCAAATCCATGCGAAACACATTATTTAGCTGCAAATCAATGCGATGAAGAAGGTTTAGCTTCAAATCAATAGAATGTAGAAGGTTTAGCTTCAAGTCAATGCGATGTAGAAGGTTTAGCTTCAAGTCAATGCGATGTAGAAGGTTTAGCTTCAAATCCATACGAAACACATGATTTAGCTTCAAATCAATTCGAATGACAAGGCTTTGATTCAAATCCATGCGAAACAAATGATTTAGCTTCAAATCAATGCGATGTAGAAGGTTTAGCTTCAAATCCATGCGATACACATGATTTAGCTTCAAATACTTGCGATATAAGTGATATAGCTTCAAATACAGGCGAAACGAACGAGTTAGCTTAAAATCCACGCGATACACATGATTTAGCTTTAAATCAATGCGATGTAGATGGTTTAGCTTCAAATCCTTGACATACACAAGATTTAGCTTCAAATCAATGCGATGTAGAAGGTTTAGCATCAAATGCATGACATACACAAGATTCAGCTTCAAATAAATTCGAAGGACAAGGCTTAGATTCAAATCCATGCGAAACAAATGATTTAGCTTCAAATACTTGTGATATACATTATTTAGCTACAACTGCATGCGCAACGAACGAGTTAGCGTCAAATCAATGCAAATCAATGCGATGAAGAAGGATTAGCTTCAAATCCATACGAAACACATGATTTAGCTTCAAATCTATTCGAAGGACAAGACTTAGATTCAAATCCATGCGAAACAAATGATTTAGCTTCAAATGAATGCGAAGTAGAAGGCTTAGCTTCAAATCCATGCAAAACAAATGGTTTTGCTACAAATACTTGTGATATACATTATTTAGATACAACTGCATGCGAAACAAACGAGTTAGCTTCAAATACATGCTAAACACATGATTTAGCTTCAAACCAATGCGATGTAGAAGGTTTAGCTTCAAATCCACGCGAAACACATGATTCAACTTCAAATCAATACGATGTAGAATGTTTAGCTTCAAATCCGCGCGAAACAAACGATTTAGCTTCAGATACTTGCGATATAAGTGATATAGCTTCAAATGCAGGCGAAACGAACGAGTTAGCTTCAAATCCATGCGAAACACCTTGTTTCTCTTCAAATCAATGCGAAACACGTGATTTAGCTTCAAATTCATGCGAAACGCATGGTTTAGCTTGATATTCATGCGAAACAAGTGGTGCTGCTTCAAATACTTGTGATATACATAATTTAGCTTCAACAGCTTGCGAAACAAAGGAGTTAGCTTCAAATCCATGCGATACACATGATTTAGCTTCAAATCAATGCGATGTAGAAGGTTTAGCTTCAAATCAATTAGAGGTAGAAGGTTCAGCTTCAAATCAATAGAATATAGAAGGTTTAGCTTCAAAGCAATGCGATGTAGAAGGTTTAGCTTCAAATCCATACGAAACACATGATTTAGCTTCAAATCTATTCGAAGGACAAGACTTAGATTCAAATCCATGCGAAACAAATGATTTAGCTTCAAATGAATGCGAAGTAGAAGGCTTAGCTTCAAATCCATGCAAAACAAATGGTTTTGCTACAAATACTTGTGATATACATTATTTAGATACAACTGCATGCGAAACAAACGAGATACCTTCAAATCCATGCTATATACATGATTTAGCTTCAAATCAATGCGATGTAGTAGGTTTAGCTTCAAATCCATGCGATACACAAGATTTAGTTTCAAATCAATGCGATGTATTAGGTTCAGCTTCAAATCCATTCGACACATATGATTTAGCTTCAAATACTTGCGATATAAGTGATATAGCTTCAAAAGCAGGAGGAACAAACGAGGTAGCTTCAATTCCATGCGAAACAAATGATTTAGCTTCAAATCAATGCGAAGTAGAAGACGTAGCTTCAAATCCATGCGAAACAAATGGTTTAGCTACAAATACTTGTGATATAGATTATTTAGCTACAACTGCATGCGAAACTAACGAGTTAGCTTCAAATCCATGCGAAACACACGATTTATCTTCAAATCAATGCGATGTAGAAAGTTTGCTTCAAATCCATGCGACACATATGATTTAGCTTCAAATCCATGCGAAACACATGATTCAGCTGCAAATCAATGCGATGTAGAAGGTTTATCTTCAAATCCTTGCGAAACACATTATTTAGCTGCAAATCAGTGCGAAGTAGAAGGTTTAGCTTCAAATCCATGCGATACACAAGATTTAGCTTCAAATCAATGCGATGTAGAAGTTTTAGCTTCACAACAATAAGAGGTAGAAGGTTTAGCTTCAAATCAATAGAATGTAGATGGTTTAGCTTCAAATCAATGCGATGTAGAAGGTTTAGCTTCAAATGCATACGAAACACATGATTCAGCTGCAAATCAATGCGATGTAGAAGGTTTATCTTCAAATCCTTGCGAAACACATTATTTAGCTGCAAATCAGTGCGAAGTAGAAGGGTCGGGTTCAAATCAATGCGATTCAAATGGTTCATCTTCAAATCCATGCGAAAGACATGATTCAGCTGCAAATCAATGCGATGTAGAAGGTTTAGCTTCAAATCCATGCGATACACAAGATTTAGCTTCAAATCAATTCGAAGGACGAGGCTTAGATTCAAATCCATGCGAAACAAATGATTTAGCTTCAAATGAATGCGAAGTAGATGGCTTAGCTTCAAATCCATGCAAAACAAATGGTTTAGTTACAAATACTTGTGATATACATTATTTAGCTACAACTGCATGCGAAACAAACGAGATAGCTTCAAATCCATGCGAGAAACATGATTTAGCTTCAAATCAATGCGATGTAGAAGTTTTAGCTTCAAAACAATAAGAGGTAGAAGGTTTAGCTTCAAATCAATATAATGTAGAAGGTTTAGCTTCAAATCAATGCGATGTAGAAGGTTTAGCTTCAAATCCATACGAAACACATGATTTAGCTTCAAATCAATTCGAAGGACAAGGCTTAGATTCAAATCCATGCGAAACAAATGATTTAGCTTCAAATCAATGCGATGTAGAAGGTTTAGCTTCAAATCCATGCGATGCACATGATTTAGCTTCAAATACTTGCGATATAAGATATATAGCTTCAAATACATTCGAAACGAACGAGTTAGCTTCAAATCCATGCGATACACATGATTTAGCTTCAAATCAATGCGATGTAGAAGGTTTAGCTTCAAATGCATGACATACACAAGATTCAGCTTCAAATCAATTCGAAGGACAAGTCTTAGATTCAAATCCATGTGAAACAAATGATTTAGCTTCAAATGAATGCGAAGTAGAAGGCTTAGCTTCAAATCAATGCGATGTAGAAGGTTTAGCTTCAAATCAATAAGAGGTAGAAGGTTCTGCTTCAAATCAATAGAATATAGAAGGTTTAGCTTCAAATCAATGCGATGTAGAAGGTTTAGCTTCAAATCCATACGAAACACATGATTTAGCTTCAAATCAATTCGAAGGACAAGGCTTAGATTCAAATCCATGCGAAACAAATGATTTAGCTTCAAATGAATGCGAAGTAGAAGGCTTAGCTTCAAATCCATGCAAAACAATTGGTTTAGCTACAAATACTTGTGATATACATTATTTAGCTACAACGGCATGCGAAATAAACGAGATAGCTTCAAATCCATGCTATATACATGATTTAGCTTCAAATCAATGCGATGTAGAAGGTTTAGCTTCAAATCCATGCGATACACAAGATTTAGCTTCAAATCAATGCGATGTAGAAGGTTTAGCTTCAAATCAATAAGAGGTAGAAGGTTCTGCTTCAAATCAATAGAATATAGAAGGTTTAGCTTCAAATCAATGCGATGTAGAAGTTTTAGCTTCAAATCCATACGAAACACATGATTTAGCTTCAAATCAAATCGAAGGACAAGGCTTTGATTCAAATCCATCCGAAACAAATGATTTAGCTTCAAATCAATGCGATGTAGAAGGTTTAGCAACAAATCCATGCGATACACATGATTTAGCTTCGAATACTTGCGATATAAGTGATATAGCTTCAAATACAGGCGAAACGTACGAGTTAGCTTCCAATCCATGCGAAAGACATGATTCAGCTGCAAATCAATGCGATGTAGAAGGTTTAGCTTCAAATCCATGCGAACACATTATTTAGCTGCAAATCAGTGCGAAGTAGAAGGGTCGGGTTCAAATCATTGCGATTCAAATGGTTGTTCTTCAAATACTTGTGAAAGTCATGATTTAGCTTCAACTGCATGCGAAACACATGATTTAGCTTCAAATCAATGCGATGTAGAAGGTTTAGCTTCAAATCCATGCAACACACGTGATTTAACTTCCAATTAATGCGAAGTAGAAGGCTTAGCTTCAAATCCATGCGAATCAAATGGTTTAGCTTCAAATACTTGTGATATAACATATTTAGATTTAACTGCGTGCGCAACGAACGAGTTAGCTTCAAATCCATGCGAAACACATTATTTAGCTGCAAATCAATGCGATGAAGAAGGTTTAGCTTCAAATCAATAGAATGTAGAAGGTTTAGCTTCAAGTCAATGCGATGTAGAAGGTTTAGCTTCAAGTCAATGCGATGTAGAAGGTTTAGCTTCAAATCCATACGAAACACATGATTTAGCTTCAAATCAATTCGAATGACAAGGCTTTGATTCAAATCCATGCGAAACAAATGATTTAGCTTCAAATCAATGCGATGTAGAAGGTTTAGCTTCAAATCCATGCGATACACATGATTTAGCTTCAAATACTTGCGATATAAGTGATATAGCTTCAAATACAGGCGAAACGAACGAGTTAGCTTAAAATCCACGCGATACACATGATTTAGCTTTAAATCAATGCGATGTAGATGGTTTAGCTTCAAATCCTTGACATACACAAGATTTAGCTTCAAATCAATGCGATGTAGAAGGTTTAGCATCAAATGCATGACATACACAAGATTCAGCTTCAAATAAATTCGAAGGACAAGGCTTAGATTCAAATCCATGCGAAACAAATGATTTAGCTTCAAATACTTGTGATATACATTATTTAGCTACAACTGCATGCGCAACGAACGAGTTAGCGTCAAATCAATGCAAATCAATGCGATGAAGAAGGATTAGCTTCAAATCCGTGCGAAACAAATGATGTAGCTTCAAACGCTTGGGGTGTAAGTGATATAGCTTCAAATGAAGACTAATCAATCGAGTTAGCTTCAAAATCCACGCGATACACATGAATTAGCTTCAAATACTAGCGATATAAGTGATGTAGATTCAACTGCAGGCGAAACGAACGAGTTATCTTCAAATCCATGCGAAACACATGATTTAGCTTCAAATCAATGCGATGTAGAAGGTTTAGCTTCAAATCCATGCGATACACAAGATTTAGCTTCAAATCAATGCGATGTAGTAGGTTCAGCTTCAAATCCATGCGACACATTCGATTTAGCTTCAAATACTTGCGATATAAGTGATATAGCTTCAAATCAATGCGATGTAGAAGGTTTAGCTTCAAATCCATGCGATACACAAGATTTAGCTTCAAATCAATGCGATGTAGAAGGTTTAGTTTCAAATCAATAAGAGGTAGAAGGTTCTGCTTCAAATCAATAGAATATAGAAGGTTTAGCTTCAAATCAATCCGATGTAGAAGGTTTAGCTTCAAATCCATACGAAACACATGATTTAGCTTCAAATCAATTCGAAGGACAAGGCTTAGATTCAAATCCATGCGAAACAAATGATTTAGCTTCAAATGAATGCGAAGTAGAAGGCTTAGCCACAAATCCATGCAAAACAAATGGTTTAGCTACAAATACTTGTGATATACATTATTTAGCTACAACTGCATGCGAAATAAACGAGATAGCTTCAAATCCATGCTATATACATGATTTAGCTTCAAATCAATGCGATGTAGAAGTTTTAGCTTCAAAACAATAAGAGGTAGAAGGTTTAGCTTCAAATCAATAGAATGTAGAAGGTTTAGCTTCAAATCAATGCGATGTAGAAGGTTTAGCTTCAAATGCATACGAAACACATGATTTAGCTTCAAATCAATTCGAAGGACAAGGCTTATATTCAAATCCATGCGAAACAAATAATTTAGCTTCAAACCAATGCGATGTAGAAGGTTTAGCTTCAAATCCATGCGATACACATGATTTAGCTTCAAATACTTGCGATATAAGTGATCTAGCTTCAAATCCAGGCGAAACGAACGAGTTAGCTCCAAATCCATGCGAAACACATGATTCAGCTGCAAATCAATGCGATGTAGAAGGTTTAGCTTCAAATCCATGCGAAACAAATTATTTAGCTGCAAATAGGTGCGAAGTAGAAGGCTTGGGTTCAAATCAATGCGATTCAAATGGTTCATCTTCAAATACTTGTGAAAGACATGATTTAGCTTCAACTGCATGCGAAACACATGATTTAGCTGCAAATCAATGCGACGAAGAAGGTTTAGCTTCAAATCAATAAGAGGTAGAAGGTTCAGCTTCAAATCAATAGAATATAGAAGGTTTAGCTTCAAATCAATGCGATGTAGAAGGTTTAGCTTCAAATCCATACGAAACACATGATTTAGCTTCAAATCAATTCGAATGACAAGGCTTAGATTCAAATCCATGCGAAACAAATGATTTAGCTTCAAATCAATGCGATGTAGAAGGCTTAGCTTCAAATCCATGCAAAACAAATGGTTTAGCTACCAATACTTGTGATATACATTATTTAGCTACAACTGCATGCGAAACGAACGAGTTAGATTCAAATCCATGCGATACACATGATTTAGCTTCAAATCAATGCGATGTGAAAGGTTTAGCTTCAAATCCATGCGATACACAAGATTTAGCTTCAAATCAATGCGATGTACGAAGGTTTAGCTTCAAACCCACGCGAAACAAATGATTTAGCTTCAAACACTTGGGGTTTAAGTGATATAGCTTCAAATGCAGACTAATCAAACGAGTTAGCTTCAAAATCCACGCGATACACATGATTTAGCTTCAAATACTAGCGATATAAGTGATGTAGATTCAACTGCAGGCGAAACGAACGAGTTAGCTTCAAATCCATGCGAAACACATGATTTAGCTGCAAATCAATGCGAAGTAGAAGGCTTAGCTTCAAATCCATGCAAAACAAATGGTTTAGCTACCAATACTTGTGATATACATTATTTAGCTACAACTGCATGCGAAACGAACGAGTTAGCTTCAAATCCGTGCGATACACATGATTTAGCTTCAAATCAATGCGATGTGAAAGGTTTAGCTTCAAATCCATGCGATACACAAGATTTAGCTTCAAATCAATGCGATGTAGAAGGTTTAGCTTCAAATCCACGCGAAACAAATGATTTAGCTTCAAACACTTGGGGTATAAGTGATATAGCTTCAAATGCAGACCAATCAAACGAGTTAGCTTCAAAATCCACGCGATACACATGATTTAGCTTCAATTACTTGCGATATAAGTGATGTAGGTTCAACTGCTGGCGAAACGAACCAGTTAGCTTCAAATCCATGCGAAACACATGATTTAGCTGCAAATCAATGTGATGTAGACGGTTTAGCATCAAAATCCATGCGATACACAAGATTTAGCTTCAAATCCATGCGATACACAAGATTTAGCTTCAAATCAATGCGATGTAGAAGGTTCTTCTTCAAATCCATGCGACACATATGATTTAGCTTCAAATACTTGCGATATAAGTGATATAGCTTCAAAAGTTGGAGGAACAAATCGAGGTGGCTTCAATTCCATGCGAAACAAATGATTTAGCTTCAATCAATGCGAAGTAGAAGGCGTAGCTTCAAATCCATGCGAAAGAAATGGCTTAGCTACAAATACTTGTGATATACATTATTTAGCTACAACTGCATGCGAAACTAACGAGTTAGCTTCAAATCCATGCGAAACACACGATTTATTTTCAAATCAATGCGATGTAGAAGGTTTGCTTCAAATCTATAAGAGGTAGATGGTTTAGCTTCAAATCAATGGAATATAGAAGGTTAGCTTCAAATAAATGCGATGTAGAAGGGTTTAGCTTCAAATCCATGCGATACACAAGATTTAGCTTCAAATCAATGCGATGTATTAGGTTCAGCTTCAAATCCATGCGACACATATGATTTAGCTTCAAATACTTGCGATATAAGTGATATAGCTTCAAAAGCTGTAGGAACAAACGAGGTAGCTTCAATTCCATGCGAGACACATGATTTAGCTTCAAATCAATGCGATGTAGAAGGTTTAGCTTCATATCCAAGTGTAACACATGATTTAGCTTCAAATATTTGCGATATAAGTGATATAGCTTCGAATACAGGCGAAACGAACGAGTTAGCTTCAAATCCATGCGACACACATGAATCAGCTGCAAATCATTGCAATGTAGAAGGTTTAGCTTCAAATCCATGCGAAACACATGATTTAGCTGCAAATCAATGCGATGTAGAAGGTTTAGCTTCAAATCCATACGAAACACATGATTTAGCTTCAAGTCAATTCGAAGGGCAAGGCTTAGATTCAAATCCATGCGAAACAAATGATTTAGCTTCAGATGAATGCGAAGTAGAAGGCTCAGCTTCAAATCCATGCGAAACAAATGGTTTTAGCTACAAATACTTGTGATATAGATTATTTAGCTACAACTGCATGCGAAACTAACGAGATAGCTTCAAATCCATGAGATACACATGATTTAGCTTCAAATCAATGCGAAACACATGATTTAGCTGCAAATCAATGCGATGTAGAAGGTTTAGCTTCAAATCCATACGAAACACATGATTTAGCTTCAAGTCAATTCGAAGGGCAAGGCTTAGATTCAAATCCATGCGAAACAAATGATTTAACTTCAAATCAATGCGAAGTAGAAGGCTTAGCAACAAATCCATGGAACACATATTATTTAGCTTCTTATACTTGCGATACAAGTGATATAGCTTCAAATGCATGCGAAACAAACGAGTGAGCTTTAAATCCAAGGGTAACACATGATTTAACTTCAAATCAATGGGAAGTAGAAGATTTACCTTCAAATACATGCGAAACAAATGGTTTAGCTTCAAATACTTGTGATATACATGATTTAGCTTCAACTGCATGCGAAACAAACGAGTTAGCTTCAAATCCAAGCGAAACACATGATTTAGCTTCAAATCAATGCGAAATAGAAGCCTTAGCATCAAATCCATGCGACACAAATTATTTAGCTTCATATTACATGTGATACAAGTGATATAGCTTCAAATGCAGGCGAAACACACGAGTGAGCTTTAAATCCAAGCGTAACACATGATTCAACTTCAAATCAATGGGATGTAGAAGATTTACCTTCAAATCCATGCGAAACAAATGGTTTAGCTTCAAATACTTGTGATATACATGATTTAGCTTCAACTGCATGCGAAACAAACGAGGTAGCTTCAAATCCAAGCGAAACACATGATTTAACTTCAAATCAATGCGAAGTAGAAGATTTAGGTTCAAATCCATGCGAAACAAATGGTTTAGCTTCAAATACTTGTGATATACATGATTTAGCTTCAACTGCATGCGAAACAAACGAGTTAGCTTCAAATCCAAGCGAAACACATGATTTAGCTTCAAATCAATTCGAAATAGAAGGCTTAGCTTCAAATCCATGCGAAACGAATGATTGAGCTTCAAATACTTGCGAATATATGTAATATATCTTCAAATGCAGGCGAAATATACGAGTGAGCTTTAGATCCAAGCGTAACACATGATTTAACTTCAAATCAATGCGAAGTAGGAGATTTACCTTCAAATCCATGCGAAACAAATGGTTTAGCTTCAAATCAATGCGAAATAGAAGGCTTAGCATCAAATCCAAGCGACACAAATTATTTAGCTTCATATTCTTGCGATTTAAGTGATATAGCTTCAAATGCAGTCGAAGTAAACGAGTTAGCTTCAAATCCATGCAAAACACATGAATAAGCTTCAAATGCATGCGAAACACATGATTTAGGTTCAAATCAATGCGAAGTAGAAGGTTTAGCTTCAAATACTTGTGATATACATGAAATAGATTCAACTGCATACGATACAAACGAGTTATCTTAAAATCCATGCGGAGCACATGATTTGGCTTCAGATCAATGCGAAGTAGAAGGCTTAGCATCAAATCCAAGCGAAACAAATGGATTAGCTTCAAATACTTGTGAATATATGTGATATAGCTTCTAATGCAGGCGAAACAAACGAGTTAGCTTCAAAGCCAAGCGAAACACAAGATTTAGCTTCAAATCAATGCGAATTAGAAGGCTTAGCATCAAATCCATGCTACACAAATTATTTGACTTCATATACTTGCGATATAAGTGATATAGCTTCAAATGCAGGCGAAACACACGAGTGAGCTTTAAATCCAAGCGTAACACATGATTTAACTTCAAATCAATGGGAAGTAGATTTACCTTCAAATCCATGCGAAACAAATGGTTTAGCTTCAAATACTTGTGATATACATGATTTATTTTCAACCGCATGCGAACGAGTTAGCTTCATATCCAAGTGAAACACATGATTTAGCTCCAAATCAATTCCAAGTAGAAGGCTTAGCTTCAAATCCATGCGAATCAAATGGTTCAGCTTCAAATACTTGTGATATACATGATTTTGCTTCAGCTGCATGCGAAACAAACGATTTAGCTTCACACCCATGGGAAACACATGATTCAACTTCAAATCAATGCGAAGTAGAAGGCTTAGCATAAAATCCATGCAACACAAATTATTTAGTTTCTTATACTTGCGATATAAGTGATATAGCTTCAAATGCAGGCGAAACAATCGAGTGAGCTTTAAATCCAAGGGTAACACATGATTTCACTTCAAATCAATGCGAAGTAGAAGATTTACCTACAAATCCATGCGAAACAAATGGTTTAGCTTCAAATCAATGCGAAATAGAAGGCTTAGCATCAAATCCATGCGACACAAATTATTTAGCTTCACATACTTGCGATGTAAGTGATATAGCTTCAACTGCATGCGAAACAAACGAGGTAGCTTCAAATCCAAGCGAAACACATGATTTAGCTTCAAATCAATTCGAAGTAGAAGGCTTAGCTTCAAATCCATGCGAAACGAATGATTGAGCTTCAAATACTTGCGAATATATGTGATATATCTTCAAATGCAGGCGAAATATACGAGTGAGCTTTAGATCCAAGCGTAACACATGATTTAACTTCAAATCAATGCGAAGTAGGAGATTTACCTTCAAATCCATGCGAAACAAATGGTTTAGCTTCAAATCAATGCGATGTAGAAGTTTCAGCTTCAAATCCATGCGACACATATGATTTAGCTTCAAATACTTGCGATATAAGTGATATAGCTTCAAAAGCTGGAGGAACAAACGAGGTAGCTTCAAATCCATGCGAAACACATGATCCAGCTGCAAATCGATGCGATGTAGAAGGTTTAGCTTCAAATCCAAGCGACACAAATTATTTAGCTTCATATACATGCGATTCAAGCAATATAGCTTCAAATGCAGGCGAAACACACGAGTGAGCTTTAAATCCAAGCGTAACACATGATTTAACTTCAAATCAATGGGAAGTAGATTTACCTCCGAATCCATGCGAAACAAATGGTTTAGCTTCAAATGCTTGTGATATACATGATTTAGCTTCAACTGCATACGAAACAAACGAGATAGCTTCAAATCCAAGCCAAACACATGATTTAACTTCAAATCAGTTCGAAGTAGAAGGCTTAGCTTCAAATCCATGCGCATCAAATGGTTCAGCTTCAAACACTTGTGATATACATCATTTAGCTTCAACTACAAGTGAAACAAACGAGTTAGCTACAAATTCAAAGGAATCACATCATTTAATTTCAAATCATTGCGAACTAGAGTGCTTACCTCCAAATCAATGCGAAACAAATGGTTTAGCTTCAAATACTTGTGATATACATGATTTATCTTCAAGTGCATGCGAAACAAACGAGTTAGCTTCATATCCAAGTGAGACACATGACTTAGCTCCAAATCAATTCGAAGTAGAAGGCTTAGCTTCAAATCCATGCGAATCGAATGGTTCAGCTTCAAAACACTTGTGATGTACATGATTTTGCTTCAGCTGCATGCGAAACAAACGATTTAGCTTCACACCCAAGGGAAACACATGATTTAACTTCAAATCAATGCGAAGTAGAAGGCTTAGCAACAAATCCATGGAACACATATTATTTAGCTTCTTATACTTGCGATACAAGTGATATAGCTTCAAATGCATGCGAAACAAACGAGTGAGCTTTAAATCCAAGGGTAACACATGATTTAACTTCAAATCAATGGGTAGTAGAAGATTTACCTTCAAATGCATGCGAAACAAATGGTTTAGCTTCAAATACTTGTGATATACATGATTTAGCTTCAACTGCATGCGAAACAAACGAGTTAGCTTCAAATCCAAGCGAAACACATGATTTAGCTTCAAATCAATGCGAAATAGAAGCCTTAGCATCAAATCCATGCGACACAAATTATTTAGCTTCATATACATGTGATACAAGTGATATAGCTTCAAATGCAGGCGAAAACACACGAGTGAGCTTTAAATCCAAGCGTAACACATGATTCAACTTCAAATCAATGGGAAGTAGAAGGCTTAGCATCAAATTCATGCAACACAAATTATTTAGCTTCTTATACTTGCGATATAAGTGATATAGCTTCAAAAGCAGGCGAAACAAACGAGTGATCTTCAAATCCAAGCGTAACACATGATTTAACTTCAAATGAATGGGAAGTAGAAGGCTTAGCATCAAATCCATGCAACACAAGTTATTTAGCTTCTCATACTTGCGATATAAGTGATCTAGCTTCAAATGCAGGCGAAACAAACGAGTGAGCTTTAAATCCAAGCGTAACAAATGATTTAAACTTCAAATCAATGGGATGTAGAAGATTTACCTTCAAATCCATGCGAAACAAATGGTTAGTTTCAAATATTTGTGATATACATGATTTAGCTTCAACTGCATGCGAAACAAACGAGGTAGCTTCAAATCCAAGCGAAACACATGATTTAACTTCAAATCAATGCGAAGTAGAAGATTTAGGTTCAAATCCATGCGAAAACAAATGGTTTAGCTTCAAATACTTGTGATATATATGATTTAGCTTCAACTGCATGCGAAACAAAACGAGTTAGCTTCAAATCCAAGCGAAACACATGATTTAGCTTCAAATCAATTCGAAGTAGAAGGCTTAGCTTCAAATCCATGCGAAACGAATGATTGAGCTTCAAATACATGCGAATATATGTGATATATCTTCAAATGCAGGCGAAGCAAACGAGTGAGCTTTAGATCCAAGCGTAACACATGATTTAACTTCAAATCAATGCGAAGTAGGGAGATTTACCTTCAAATCCATGCGAAACAAATGGTTTAGCTCTATATACTTGTGATATACATGATTTAGCTTCAACCGGATGCGAAACAAACAAGTTAGCTTCAAATCCAAGCGACATACATGTTTCAGCTTCAAATTCATTGCGAAGTAGAAGGCTTAGCTTCAAATCCATCCGAAACGAATGGTTTAGCTTCAAATACTTGTTCTATACATGATTTAGCTTCAACTGCATGCGAAACAAACGAGTTAGCGTCAAATCCAAGCGAAACACATGATTTAACTTCAAATCAATGCGAAGTAGAAGGCTTAGCATCAAAATCCATGGAACACATATTATTTAGCTTCCTATACTTGCGATACAAGTGATATAGCTTCAAATGCATGCGAAACAAACGAGTGAGCTTTAAATCCAAGGGTAACACATGATTTAACTTCAAATCAATGGGAAGTAGAAGATTTACCTTCAAATACATGCGAAACAAATGGTTTAGCTTCAAATACTTGTGATATACATGATTTAGCTTCAACTGCATGCGATACACATGATTTAGCTTCAAATCAATGCAAATAGAAGCTTAGCATCAAATCCATGCGACACAAATTATTTAGCTTCATATACATGTGATACAAGTGATATAGCTTCAAATGCAGGCGAAACACACGAGTGAGCTTTAAATCCAAGAGTAACACATGATTCAACTTCAAATCAATGGGAAGTAGAAGGCTTAGCATCAAATTCATGCAACACAAATTATTTAGCTTCTTATACTTGCGATATAAGTGATATAGCTTCAAAAGCAGGCGAAACAAACGAGTGATTTTCAAATCCAAGCGTAACACATGATTTAACTTCAAATGAATGGGAAGTAGAAGGCTTAGCATCAACTCCATGCAACACAAGTTATTTAGCTTCTCATACTTGCGATATAAGTGATCTAGCTTCAAATGCAGGCGAAACAAACGAGTGAGCTTTAAATCCAAGCGTAACAAATGATTTAACTTCAAATCAATGGGATGTAGAAGATTTACCTTCAAATCCATGCGAAACAAATGGTTTAGCTTCAAATACTTGTGATATACATGATTTAGCTTCAACTGCATGCGAAACAAACGAGGTAGCTTCAAATCCAAGCGAAACACATGATTTAACTTCAAATGAATGCGAAGTAGAAGATTTAGGTTCAAATCCATGCGAAACAAATGGTTTAGCTTCAAATACTTGTGATATAATATGATTTAGCTTCAACTGCATGCAAAACAAACGAGTTAGCTTCAAATCCATACGAAACACATGATTTAGCTTCAAATCAATTCGAAGGACAAGGCTTAGATTCAAATCCATGCGAAACAAATGATTTAGCTTCAAATGAATGCGAAGTAGAAGGTTTAGCTTCAAATCCATGCAAAACAATTGGTTTAGCTACAAATACTTGTGATATACATTATTTAGCTACAACGGCATGCGAAATAAACGAGATAGCTTCAAATCCATGCTATATACATGATTTAGCTTCAAATCAATGCGATGTAGAAGGTTTAGCTTCAAATCCATGCGATACACAAGATTTAGCTTCAAATCAATGCGATGTAGAAGGTTTAGCTTCAATCAATAAGAGGTAGAAGGTTCTGCTTCAAATCAATAGAATATAGAAGGTTTAGCTTCAAATCAATGCGATGTAGAAGGTTTAGCTTCAAATCCATACGAAACACATGATTTAGCTTCAAATCAAATCGAAGGACAAGGCTTTGATTCAAATCCATCCGAAACAAATGATTTAGCTTCAAATCAATGCGATGTAGAAGGTTTAGCAACAAATCCATGCGATACACATGATTTAGCTTCGAATACTTGCGATATAAGTGATATAGCTTCAAATACAGGCGAAACGAACGAGTTAGCTTCCAATCCATGCGAAAGACATGATTCAGCTGCAAATCAATGCGATGTAGAAGGTTTAGCTTCAAATCCATGCGAACACATTATTTAGCTGCAAATCAGTGCGAAGTAGAAGGGTCGGGTTCAAATCATTGCGATTCAAATGGTTGTTCTTCAAATACTTGTGAAAGTCATGATTTAGCTTCAACTGCATGCGAAACACATGATTTAGCTTCAAAATCAATGCGATGTAGAAGGTTTAGCTTCAAATCCCATGCAAAACACGTGATTTAACTTCCAATTAATGCGAAGTAGAAGGCTTAGCTTCAAATCATGCGAATCAAATGGTTTAGCTTCAAATACTTGTGATATAACATATTTAGATTTAACTGCGTGCGCAACGAACGAGTTAGCTTCAAATCCATGCGAAACACATTATTTAGCTGCAAATCAATGCGATGAAGAAGGTTTAGCTTCAAATCAATAGAATGTAGAAGGTTTAGCTTCAAGTCAATGCGATGTAGAAGGTTTAGCTTCAAGTCAATGCGATGTAGAAAGGTTTAGCTTCAAATCCATACGAAACACATGATTTAGCTTCAAATCAATTCGAATGACAAGGCTTTGATTCAAATCCATGCGAAACAAATGATTTAGCTTCAAATCAATGCGATGTAGAAGGTTTAGCTTCAAAATCCATGCGATACACATGATTTAGCTTCAAATACTTGCGATATAAGAGATATAGCTTCAAATACAGGCGAAACGAACGAGTTAGCTTAAAATCCACGCGATACACATGATTTAGCTTTAAATCAATGCGATGTAGATGGTTTAGCTTCAAATCCTTGACATACACAAGATTTAGCTTCAAATCAATGCGATGTAGAAGGTTTAGCTTCAAATGCATGACATACACAAGATTCAGCTTCAAATAAATTCGAAGGACAAGGCTTAGATTCAAATCCATGCGAAACAAATGATTTAGCTTCAAATACTTGTGATATACATTATTTAGCTACAACTGCATGCGCAACGAACGAGTTAGCGTCAAATCAATGCAAATCAATGCGATGAAGAAGGATTAGCTTCAAATCCGTGCGAAACAAATGATGTAGCTTCAAACGCTTGGGGTGTAAGTGATATAGCTTCAATGCAGACTAATCAAACGAGTTAGCTTCAAAATCCACGCGATACACATGATTTAGCTTCAAATACTAGCGATATAAGTGATGTAGATTCAACTGCAGGCGAAACGAACGAGTTAGCTTCAAATCCATGCGAAACACATGATTTAGCTGCAAATCAATGCGATGTAGAAGGTTTAGCTTCAAATCCATACGAAACACATGATTTAGCTTCAAATCAATTCGAGGTACAATGCTTAGATTCAAATCCATGCGAAACAAATGATTTAGCTTCAAATGAATGCGAAGTAGAAGGCTTAGCTTCAAATCCATGCAAAACAAATGGTTTAGCTACCAATACTTGTGATATACATTATTTAGCTACAACTGCATGCGAACGAACGAGTTAGCTTCAAATCCGTGCGATACACATGATTTAGCTTCAAATCAATGCGATGTGAAAGGTTTAGCTTCAATCCATGCGATACACAAGATTTAGCTTCAAATCAATGCGATGTAGAAGGTTTAGCTTCAAATCACGCGAAACAAATGATTTAGCTTCAAACACTTGGGGTATAAGTGATATAGCTTCAAATGCAGACCAATCAAAAACGAGTTAGCTTCAAAATCCACGCGATACACATGATTTAGCTTCAATTACTTGCGATATAAGTGATGTAGGTTCAACTGCAGGCGAAACGAACCAGTTAGCTTCAAATCCATGCGAAACACATGATTTAGCTGCAAATCAATGTGATGTAGACGGTTTAGCATCAAATCCATGCGATACACAAGATTTAGCTTCAAATCCATGCGATACACAAGATTTAGCTTCAAATCAATGCGATGTAGAAGGTTCAGCTTCAAATCCATGCGACACATATGATTTAGCTTCAAATACTTGCGATATAAGTGATATAGCTTCAAAAGTTGGAGGAACAAACGAGGTGGCTTCAATTCCATGCGAAACAAAATGATTTAGCTTCAAATCAATGCGAAGTAGAAGGCGTAGCTTCAAATCCATGCGAAAGAAATGGCTTAGCTACAAATACTTGTGATATACATTATTTAGCTACAACTGCATGCGAAACTAACGAGTTAGCTTCAAATCCATGCGAAACACACGATTTATTTTCAAATCAATGCGATGTAGAAGGTTTGCTTCAAATCTATAAGAGGTAGATGGTTTAGCTTCAAATCAATGGAATATAGAAGGTTTAGCTTCAAATAAATGCGATGTAGAAGGTTTAGCTTCAAATCCATGCGATACACAAGATTTAGCTTCAAATCAATGCGATGTATTAGGTTCAGCTTCAAATCCATGCGACACATATGATTTAGCTTCAAATACTTGCGATATAAGTGATATAGCTTCAAAGCTGTAGGAACAAACGAGGTAGCTTCAATTCCATGCGAGACACATGATTTTGCTTCAAATCAATGCGATGTAGAAGGTTTAGCTTCATATCCAAGTGTAACACATGATTTAGCTTCAAATATTTGCGATATAAGTGATATAGCTTCGAATACAGGCGAAACGAACGAGTTAGCTTCAAATCCATGCGACACACATGAATCAGCTGCAAATCATTGCAATGTAGAAGGTTTAGCTTCAAATCCATGCGAAACACATGATTTAGCTGCAAATCAATGCGATGTAGAAGGTTTAGCTTCAAATCCATACGAAACACATGATTTAGCTTCAAGTCAATTCGAAGGGCAAGGCTTAGATTCAAATCCATGCGAAACAAATGATTTAGCTTCAGATGAATGCGAAGTAGAAGGCTCAGCTTCAAATCCATGCGAAACAAATGGTTTAGCTACAAATACTTGTGATATAGATTATTTAGCTACCAACTGCATGCGAAACTAACGAGATAGCTTCAAATCCATGCGATACACATGATTTAGCTTCAAATCAATGCGAAACACATGATTTAGCTGCAAATCAATGCGATGTAGAAGGTTTAGCTTCAAATCCATACGAAACACATGATTTAGCTTCAAGTCAATTCGAAGGGCAAGGCTTAGATTCAAATCCATGCGAACAAATGATTTAACTTCAAATCAATGCGAAGTAGAAGGCTTAGCAACAAATCCATGGAACACATATTATTTAGCTTCTTATACTTGCGATACAAGTGATATAGCTTCAAATGCATGCGAAACAAACGAGTGAGCTTTAAATCCAAGGGTAACACATGATTTAACTTCAAATCAATGGGAAGTAGAAGATTTACCTTGAAATACATGCGAAACAAATGGTTTAGCTTCAAATACTTGTGATATACATGATTTAGCTTCAACTGCATGCGAAACAAACGAGTTAGCTTCAAATCCAAGCGAAACACATGATTTAGCTTCAAATCAATGCGAAATAGAAGCCTTAGCATCAAATCCATGCGACACAAATTATTTAGCTTCATATACATGTGATACAAGTGATATAGCTTCAAATGCAGGCGAAACACACGAGTGAGCTTTAAATCCAAGCGTAACACATGAATTCAACTTCAAATCAATGGGATGTAGAAGACTTTTACCTTCAAATCCATGCGAAACAAATGGTTTAGCTTCAAATACTTGTGATATACATGATTTAGCTTCAACTGCATGCGAAACAAACGAGGTAGCTTCAAATCCAAGCGAAACACATGATTTAACTTCAAATCAATGCGAAGTAGAAGATTTAGGTTCAAATCCATGCGAAACAAATGGTTTAGCTTCAAATACTTGTGATATACATGATTTAGCTTCAACTGCATGCGAAACAAACGAGTTAGCTTCAAATCCAAGCGAAACACATGATTTAGCTTCAAATCAATTCGAAATAGAAGGCTTAGCTTCAAATCCATGCGAAACGAATGATTGAGCTTCAAATACTTGCGAATATATGTAATATATCTTCAAATGCAGGCGAAATATACGAGTGAGCTTTAGATCCAAGCGTAACACATGATTTAACTTCAAATCAATGCGAAGTAGGAGATTTACCTTCAAATCCATGCGAAACAAATGGTTTAGCTTCAAATCAATGCGAAATAGAAGGCTTAGCATCAAATCCAAGCGACACAAATTATTTAGCTTCATATTCTTGCGATTTAAGTGATATAGCTTCAAATGCAGTCGAAGATAAACGAGTTAGCTTCAAATCCATGCAAAACACATGAATAAGATTCAAATGCATGCGAAACACATGATTTAGGTTCAAATCAATGCGAAGTAGAAGGTTTAGCTTCAAATACTTGTGATATACATGAAATAGATTCAACTGCATGCGATACAAACGAGTTATCTTAAAATCCATGCGGAGCACATGATTTGGCTTCAGATCAATGCGAAGTAGAAGGCTTAGCATCAAATCCAAGCGAAACAAATGGATTAGCTTCAAATACTTGTGAATATATGTGATATAGCTTCTAATGCAGGCGAAACAAACGAGTTAGCTTCAAAGCCAAGCGAAACACATGATTTAGCTTCAAATCAATGCGAATTAGAAGGCTTAGCATCAAATCATGCTACACACAAATTATTTGACTTCATATACTTGCGATATAAGTGATATAGCTTCAAATGCAGGCGAAACACACGAGTGAGCTTTAAATCCAAGCGTAACACATGATTTAACTTCAAATCAATGGGAAGTAGATTTTCCTTCAAATCCATGCGAAACAAATGGTTTAGCTTCAAATACTTGTGATATACATGATTTATTTTCAACCGCATGCGAACGAGTTAGCTTCATATCCAAGTGAAAACACATGATTTAGCTCCAAATCAATTCCAAGTAGAAGGCTTAGCTTCAAATCCATGCGAATCAAATGGTTCAGCTTCAAATACTTGTGATATACATGATTTTGCTTCAGCTGCATGCGAAACAAACGATTTAGCTTCACACCCATGGGAAACACATGATTCAACTTCAAATCAATGCGAAGTAGAAGGCTTAGCATAAAATCCACGCAACACAAATTATTTAGTTTCTTATACTTGCGATATAAGTGATATAGCTTTAAATGCAGGCGAAACAATCGAGTGAGCTTTAAATCCAAGGGTAACACATGATTTCACTTCAAATCAATGCGAAGTAGAAGATTTACCTACAAATCCATGCGAAACAAATGGTTTAGCTTCAAATCAATGCGAAATAGAAGGCTTAGCATCAAATCCATGCGACACAAATTATTTAGCTTCACATACTTGCGATGTAAGTGATATAGCTTCAACTGCATGCGAAACAAACGAGGTAGCTTCAAATCCAAGCGAAACACATGATTTAGCTTCAAATCAATTCGAAGTAGAAGGCTTAGCTTCAAATCCATGCGAGAACGAATGATTGAGTTTCAAATACTTGCGAATATATATGATATATCTTCAAATGCAGGCGAAATATACGAGTGAGCTTTAGATCCAAGCGTAACACATGATTTAACTTCAAATCAATGCGAAGTAGGAGATTTAGCCTTCAAATCCATGCGAAACAAATGGTTTAGCTTCAAATCAATGCGATGTAGAAGTTTCAGCTTCAAATCCATGCGACACATATGATTTAGCTTCAAATACTTGCGATATAAGTGATATAGCTTCAAAAGCTGGAGGAACAAACGAGGTAGCTTCAAATCCATGCGAAAACACATGATCCAGCTGCAAATCGATGCGATGTAGAAGGTTTAGCTTCAAATCCAAGCGACACAAATTATTTAGCTTCATATACATGCGATTCAAGCAATATAGCTTCAAATGCAGGCGAAACACACGAGTGAGCTTTAAATCCAAGCGTAACACATGATTTAACTTCAAATCAATGGGAAGTAGATTTACCTCCGAATCCATGCGAAACAAATGGTTTAGCTTCAAATGCTTGTGATATACATGATTTAGCTTCAACTGCATACGAAACAAACGAGATAGCTTCAAATCCAAGCCAAACACATGATTTAACTTCAAATCAGTTCGAAGTAGAAGGCTTAGCTTCAAATCCATGCGCATCAAATGGTTCAGCTTCAAACACTTGTGATATACATCATTTAGCTTCAACTACAAGTGAAACAAACGAGTTAGCTACAAATTCAAAGGAATCACATCATTTAATTTCAAATCATTGCGAACTAGAGTGCTTACCTCCAAATCAATGCGAAACAAATGGTTTAGCTTCAAATACTTGTGATATACATGATTTATCTTCAAGTGCATGCGAAAACAAACGAGTTAGCTTCATATCCAAGTGAGACACATGACTTAGCTCCAAATCAATTCGAAGTAGAAGGCTTAGCTTCAAATCCATGCGAATCGAATGGTTCAGCTTCAAACACTTGTGATGTTCATGATTTTGCTTCAGCTGCATGCGAACAAACGATTTAGCTTCACACCCAAGGGAAACACATGATTTAACATCAAATCAATGCGAAGTAGAAGGCTTAGCAACAAATCCATGGAACACATATTATTTAGCTTCTTATACTTGCGATACAAGTGATATAGCTTCAAATGCATGCGAAACAAACGAGTGAGCTTTAAATCCAAGGGTAACACATGATTTAACTTCAATCAATGGGAAGTAGAAGATTTACCTTCAAATACATGCGAAACAAATGGTTTAGCTTCAAATACTTGTGATATACATGATTTAGCTTCAACTGCATGCGAAACAAACGAGTTAGCTTCAAATCCAAGCGAAACACATGATTTAGCTTCAAATCAATGCGAAATAGAAGCCTTAGCATCAAATCCATGCGACACAAATTATTTAGCTTCATATAACGAGTGAGCTTTAAATCCAAGCGTAACACATGATTCAACTTCAAATCAATGGGAACTAGAAGGCTTAGCATCAAATTCATGCAACACAAATTATTTAGCTTCTTATACTTGCGATATAAGTGATATAGCTTCAAAAGCAGGCGAAACAAACGAGTGATCTTCAAATCCAAGCGTAACACATGATTTAACTTCAAATGAATGGGAAGTAGAAGGCTTAGCATCAAATCCATGCAACACAAGTTATTTAGCTTCTCATACTTGCGATATAAGTGATCTAGCTTCAAATGCAGGCGAAACAAACGAGTGAGCTTTAAATCCAAGCGTAACAAATGATTTAACTTCAAATCAATGGGATGTAGAAGATTTACCTTCAAATCCATGCGAAACAAATGGTTTAGCTTCAAATACTTGTGATATACATGATTTAGCTTCAACTGCATGCGAAACAAACGAGGTAGCTTCAAATCCAAGCGAAACACATGATATAACTTCAAATCAATGCGAAGTAGAAGATTTAGGTTCAAATCCATGCGAAACAAATGGTTTAGCTTCAAATACTTGTGATATATATGATTTAGCTTCAACTGCATGCGAAACAAAACGAGTTAGCTTCAAATCCAAGCGAAACACATGATTTAGCTTCAAATCAATTCGAAGTAGAAGGGCTTAGCTTCAAATCCATGCGAAACGAATGATTGAGCTTCAAATACTTGCGAATATATGTGATATATCTTCAAATGCAGGCGAAGCAAACGAGTGAGCTTTAGATCCAAGCGTAACACAGTGATTTAACTTCAAATCAATGCGAAGTAGGAGATTTACCTTCAAATCATGCGAAACAAATGGTTTAGCTCTATATACTTGTGATATACATGATTTAGCTTCAACCGGATGCGAAACAAACAAGTTAGCTTCAAATCCAAGCGACATACATGTTTCAGCTTCAAATTCATGCGAAGTAGAAGCTTAGCTTCAAATCCATCCGAAACGAATGGTTTAGCTTCAAATACTTGTTCTATACATGATTTAGCTTCAACTGCATGCGAAACAAACGAGTTAGCGTCAAATCCAAGCGAAACACATGATTTAACTTCAAATCAATGCGAAGTAGAAGGCTTAGCATCAAATCCATGGATCACATATTATTTAGCTTCCTATACTTGCGATACAAGTGATATAGCTTCAAATGCATGCGAAACAAACGAGTGAGCTTTAAATCCAAGGGTAACACATGATTTAACTTCAAATCAATGGGAAGTAGAAGATTTACCTACAAATACATGCGAAACAAATTGTTTAGCTTCAAATACTTGTGATATACATGATTTAGCTTCAACTGCATGCGATACACATGATTTAGCTTCAAATCAATGCAAATAGAAGCCTTAGCATCAAATCCATGCGACACAAATTATTTAGCTTCATATACATGTGATACAAGTGATATAGCTTGAAATGCAGGCGAAACACACGAGTGAGCTTTAAATCCAAGAGTAACACATGATTCAACTTCAAATCAATGGGAAGTAGAAGGCTTAGCATCAAATTCATGCAACACAAATTATTTAGCTTCTTATACTTGCGATATAAGTGATATAGCTTCAAAAGCAGGCGAAACAAACGAGTGATTTTCAAATCCAAGCGTAACACATGATTTAACTTCAAATGAATGGAAGTAGAAGGCTTAGCATCAAATCCATGCAACACAAGTTATTTAGCTTCTCATACTTGCGATATAAGTGATCTAGCTTCAAATGCAGGCGAAACAAACGAGTGAGCTTTAAATCCAAGCGTAACAAATGATTTAACTTCAAATCAATGGGATGTAGAAGATTTACCTTCAAATCCATGCGAAACAAATGGTTTAGCTTCAAATACTTGTGATATACATGATTTAGCTTCAACTGCATGCGAAACAAACGAGGTAGCTTCAAATCCAAGCGAAACACATGATTTAACTTCAAATGAATGCGAAGTAGAAGATTTAGGTTCAAATCCATGCGAAACAAATGGTTTAGCTTCAAATACTTGTGATATATATGATTTAGCTTCAACTGCATGCAAAACAAACGAGTTAGCGTCAAATCCAACGAAACACATGATTTAGCTTCAAATCAATGCGAAATAGAAGGCTTGGCATCAAATCCATGCGACACAAATTATTTAGCTTCATATACTTGCTATATAAGCGATATAGTTTCAAATGCAGGCGAAAGAAACGAGTGATCTTCAAAGCCAAGCGAAACACATGATTTAGCTTCAAATCAATGCGAATTAGAAGGCTTAGCATCAAATCCATGCTACACAAATTATTTGACTTCATATACTTGCGATATAAGTGATATAGCTTCAAATGCAGGCGAAACACACGAGTGAGCTTTAAATCCAAGCGTAACACATGATTCAACTTCAATCAATGGGATGTAGAAGATTTACCTTCAAATCCATGCGAAACAAATGGTTTAGCTTCAAATACTTGTGATATACATGATTTAGCTTCAACTGCATGCGAAACAAACGAGGTACCTTCAAATCCAAGCGAAACACATGATTTAACTTCAATCAATGCGAAGTAGAAGATTTAGGTTCAAATCCATGCGAAACAAATGGTTTAGCTTCAAATACTTGTGATATACATGATTTAGCTTCAACTGCATGCGAAACAAACGAGTTAGCTTCAAATCCAAGCGAAACACATGATTTAGCTTCAAATCAATTCGAAATAGAAGGCTTAGCTTCAAATCCATGCGAAACGAATGATTGAGCTTCAAATACTTGCGAATATATGTGATATATCTTCAAATGCAGGCGAAATATACGAGTGAGCTTTAGATCCAAGCGTAACACATGATTTAACTTCAAATCTTTGCGAAGGAGGAGATTTACCTTCAAATCCATGCGAAACAAATGTTTAGCTTCAATCAATGCGAAATAGAAGGCTTAGCATGAAATCCATGCGACACAAATTATTTAGCTTCACATACTTGCGATGTAAGTGATATAGCTTCAAATGCAGGCGAAACACACGAGTGAGCTTTAAATCCAAGCGTAACACATGATTCAACTTCAAACCAATGGGAAGTAGAAGATTTACCTTCAAATACATGCGAAACAAATGTTTAGCTTCAAATACTTGTGATATACATGATTTAGCTTCAACTGCATGCGAAACAAACGAGTTAGCTTCAAATCCAAGCGAAACACATGATTTAGCTTCAAATCAATTCGAAGTAGAAGGCTTAGCTTCAAATCCATGCGAAACGAATGATTGAGCTTCAAATACTTGCGAATATATGTGATATATCTTCAAATGCAGGCGAAATATACGAGTGAGCTTTAGAGCCAAGCGTAACACATGATTTAACTTCAAATCAATGCGAAGTAGGAGATTTACCTTCAAATCCATGCGAAACAAATGGTTTAGCTTCAAATCAATGCGAATAGAAGGCTTAGCATCAAATCCATGCGACACAAATTATTTAGCTCATATTCTTGCGATTTAAGTGATATAGCTTCAAATGCAGTCGAAGTAAACGAGTTAGCTTCAATCCATGCAAAACACATGAATAAGCTTCAAATGCATGCGAAACACATGATTTAGGTTCAAATCAATGCGAAGTAGAAGGTTTAGCTTCAAATACTTGTGATATACATGAAATAGATTCAACTGCATGCGATACCAACGAGTTATCTTAAAATCCATGCGGAGCACACGATTTGGCTTCAGATCAATGCGAAGTAGAAGGCTTAGCATCAAATCCAAGCGAAACAAATGGATTAGCTTCAAATACTTGTGATATACATGATTTAGCTTCAACTGCATGCGAAACAAACGAGTTAGCTTCAAATCCAAGCGAAACACATGATTTAGCTTCAAATCAATGCGAAATAGAAGCCTTAGCATCAAATCCATGCGACACAAATTATTTAGCTTCATATACATGTGATACAAGTGATATAGCTTCAAATGCAGGCGAAACACAAGAGTGAGCTTTAAAACCAAGCGTAACACATGATTCAACTTCAAATCAATGGGAAGTAGAAGGCTTAGCATCAAATTCATGCAACACCAATTATTTAGCTTCTTATACTTGCGATATAAGTGATATAGCTTCAAAAGCAGGCGAAACAAACGAGTGATCTTCAAATCCAAGCGTAACACATGATTTAACTTCAAATGAATGTGAAGTAGAAGGCTTAGCATCAAATCCATGCAACACAAGTTATTTAGCTTCTCATACTTGCGATATAAGTGATCTAGCTTCAAATGCAGGCGAAACAAACGAGTGAGCTTTAAATCCAAGCGTAACACATGATTTAACTTCAAATCAATGGGATGTAGAAGATTTACCTTCAAATCCATGCGAAACAAATGGTTTAGCTTCAAATACTTGTGATATACATGATTTAGCTTCAACTGCATGCGAAACAAACGAGGTAGCTTCAAATCCAAGCGAAACACATGATTTAACTTCAAATCAATGCGAAGTAGAAGATTTAGGTTCAAATCCATGCGAAACAAATGGTTTAGCTTCAAATACTTGTGATATACATGATTTAGCTTGAAGTGCATGCGAAACAAACGAGTTAGCTTCAAATCCAAGCGAAACACATGATTTAGGTTCAAATCAATTCGAAGTAGAAGGCTTAGCTTCAAATCCATGCGAAACGAATGAATGAGCTTCAAATACTTGCGAATATATGTGATATATCTTCAAATGCAGGCGAAACAAACGAGTGAGCTTTAGATCCAAGCGTAACACATGATTTAACTTCAAATCAATGCGAAGTAGGAGATTTACATTCAAATCCATGCGAAACAAATGGTTTAGCATCAAATACTTGTGATATACATGATTTAGCTTCAACTGCATGCGAAACAAACGAGTTAGCTTCAAATCCAAGCGAAACACATGATTTAGCTTCAAATCAATGCGAAATAGAAGGCTTAGCATCAAATCCAAGCGACACAAATTATTTAGCTTCATATACATGCGATTCAAGCGATATAGCTTCAAATGCAGGCGAAACACACGAGTGAGCTTTAAGTCCAAGCGTAACAGATGATTTAACTTCAAATCAATGCGAAGTAGAAGATTTAGGTTCAAATCCATGCGAAACAAATGGTTTAGCTTCAAATACTTGTGATATATATGATTTAGCTTCAACTGCATGCGAAACAAACGAGTTAGCTTCAAATCCAAGCGAAACACATGATTTAGCTTCAAATCAATTCGAAGTAGAAGGCTTAGCTTCAAATCCATGCGAAACGAATGATTGAGCTTCAAATACTTGCGAATATATGTGATATATCTTCAAATGCAGGCGAAGCAAACGAGTGAGCTTTAGATCCAAGCGTAACACATGATTTAACTTCAAATCAATGCGAAGTAGGAGATTTACCTTCAAATCCATGCGAAACAAATGGTTTAGCTCTATATACTTGTGATATACATGATTTAGCTTCAACCGGATGCGAAACAAACAAGTTAGCTTCAAATCCAAGCGACATACATGTTTCAGCTTCAAATTCATGCGAAGTAGAAGGCTTAGCTTCAAATCCATCCGAAACGAATGGTTTAGCTTCAAATACTTGTTCTATACATGATATAGCTTCAAATGCATGCGAAACAAACGAGTGAGCTTTAAATCCAAGCGAAACACATGATTTAACTTCAAATCAATGGGAAGTAGAAGATTTACCTTCAAATACATGCGAAACAAATGGTTTAGCTTCAAATACTTGTGATATACATGATTTAGCTTCAACTGCATGCGATACACATGATTTAGCTTCAAATCAATGCAAATAGAAGCCTTAGCATCAAATCCATGCGACACAAATTATTTAGCTTCATATACATGTGATACAAGTGATATAGCTTGAAATGCAGGCGAAACACACGAGTGAGCTTTAAATCCAAGAGTAACACATGATTCAACTTCAAATCAATGGGAAGTAGAAGGCTTAGCATCAAATTCATGCAACACAAATTATTTAGCTTCTTATACTTGCGATATAAGTGATATAGCTTCAAAAGCAGGCGAAACAAACGAGTGATTTTCAAATCCAAGCGTAACACATGATTTAACTTCAAATGAATGGGAAGTAGAAGGCTTAGCATCAAATCCATACAACACAAGTTATTTAGCTTCTCATACTTGCGATATAAGTGATCTAGCTTCAAATGCAGGCGAAACAAACGAGTGAGCTTTAAATCCAAGCGTAACAAATGATTTAACTTCAAATCAATGGGATGTAGAAGATTTACCTTCAAATCCATGCGAAACAAATGGTTTAGCTTCAAATACTTGTGATATACATGATTTAGCTTCAACTGCATGCGAAACAAACGAGGTAGCTTCAAATCCAAGCGAAACACATGATTTAACTTCAAATGAATGCGAAGTAGAAGATTTAGGTTCAAATCCATGCGAAACAAATGGTTTAGCTTCAAATACTTGTGATATATATGATTTAGCTTCAACTGCATGCAAAACAAACGAGTTAGCGTCAAATCCAAACGAAACACATGATTTAGCTTCAAATCAATGCGAAATAGAAGGCTTGGCATCAAATCCATGCGACACAAATTATTTAGCTTCATATACTTGCGATATAAGCGATATAGTTTCAAATGCAGGCGAAAGAAACGAGTGATCTTCAAAGCCAAGCGAAACACATGATTTAGCTTCAAATCAATGCGAATTAGAAGGCTTAGCATCAAATCCATGCTACACAAATTATTTGACTTCATATACTTGCGATATAAGTGATATAGCTTCAAATGCAGGCGAAACACACGAGTGAGCTTTAAATCCAAGCGTAACACATGATTCAACTTCAAATCAATGGGATGTAGAAGATTTACCTTCAAATCCATGCGAAACAAATGGTTTAGCTTCAAATACTTGTGATATACATGATTTAGCTTCAACTGCATGCGAAACAAACGAGGTACCTTCAAATCCAAGCGAAACACATGATTTAACTTCAAATCAATGCGAAGTAGAAGATTTAGGTTCAAATCCATGCGAAACAAATGGTTTAGCTTCAAATACTTGTGATATACATGATTTAGCTTCAACTGCATGCGAAACAAACGAGTTAGCTTCAAATCCAAGCGAAACACATGATTTAGCTTCAAATCAATTCGAAATAGAAGGCTTAGCTTCAAATCCATGCGAAACGAATGATTGAGCTTCAAATACTTGCGAATATATGTGATATATCTTCAAATGCAGGCGAAATATACGAGTGAGCTTTAGATCCAAGCGTAACACATGATTTAACTTCAAATCTTTGCGAAGGAGGAGATTTACCTTCAAATCCATGCGAAACAAATGGTTTAGCTTCAAATCAATGCGAAATAGAAGGCTTAGCATGAAATCCATGCGACACAAATTATTTAGCTTCACATACTTGCGATGTAAGTGATATAGCTTCAAATGCAGGCGAAACACACGAGTGAGCTTTAAATCCAAGCGTAACACATGATTCAACTTCAAACCAATGGGAAGTAGAAGATTTACCTTCAAATACATGCGAAACAAATGGTTTAGCTTCAAATACTTGTGATATACATGATTTAGCTTCAACTGCATGCGAAACAAACGAGTTAGCTTCAAATCCAAGCGAAACACATGATTTAGCTTCAAATCAATTCGAAGTAGAAGGCTTAGCTTCAAATCCATGCGAAACGAATGATTGAGCTTCAAATACTTGCGAATATATGTGATATATCTTCAAATGCAGGCGAAATATACGAGTGAGCTTTAGATCCAAGCGTAACACATGATTTAACTTCAAATCAATGCGAAGTAGGAGATTTACCTTCAAATCCATGCGAAACAAATGGTTTAGCTTCAAATCAATGCGAAATAGAAGGCTTAGCATCAAATCCATGCGACACAAATTATTTAGCTTCATATTCTTGCGATTTAAGTGATATAGCTTCAAATGCAGTCGAAGTAAACGAGTTAGCTTCAAATCCATGCAAAACACATGAATAAGCTTCAAATGCATGCGAAACACATGATTTAGGTTCAAATCAATGCGAAGTAGAAGATTTAGCTTCAAATACTTGTGATATACATGAAATAGATTCAACTGCATGCGATACCAACGAGTTATCTTAAAATCCATGCGGAGCACACGATTTGGCTTCAGATCAATGCGAAGTAGAAGGCTTAGCATCAAATCCAAGCGAAACAAATGGATTAGCTTCAAATACTTGTGATATACATGATTTAGCTTCAACTGCATGCGAAACAAACGAGTTAGCTTCAAATCCAAGCGAAACACATGATTTAGCTTCAAATCAATGCGAAATAGAAGCCTTAGCATCAAATCCATGCGACACAAATTATTCAGCTTCATATACATGTGATACAAGTGATATAGCTTCAAATGCAGGCGAAACACACGAGTGAGCTTTAAAACCAAGCGTAACACATGATTCAACTTCAAATCAATGGGAAGTAGAAGGCTTAGCATCAAATTCATGCAACACAAATTATTTAGCTTCTTATACTTGCGATATAAGTGATATAGCTTCAAAAGCAGGCGAAACAAACGAGTGATCTTCAAATCCAAGCGTAACACATGATTTAACTTCAAATGAATGTGAAGTAGAAGGCTTAGCATCAAATCCATGCAACACAAGTTATTTAGCTTCTCATACTTGCGATATAAGTGATCTAGCTTCAAATGCAGGCGAAACAAACGAGTGAGCTTTAAATCCAAGCGTAACACATGATTTAACTTCAAATCAATGGGATGTAGAAGATTTACCTTCAAATCCATGCGAAACAAATGGTTTAGCTTCAAATACTTGTGATATACATGATTTAGCTTCAACTGCATGCGAAACAAACGAGGTAGCTTCAAATCCAAGCGAAACACATGATTTAACTTCAAATCAATGCGAAGTAGAAGATTTAGGTTCAAATCCATGCGAAACAAATGGTTTAGCTTCAAATACTTGTGATATACATGATTTAGCTTGAACTGCATGCGAAACAAACGAGTTAGCTTCAAATCCAAGCGAAACACATGATTTAGCTTCAAATCAATTCGAAGTAGAAGGCTTAGCTTCAAATCCATGCGAAACGAATGAATGACCTTCAAATACTTGCGAATATATGTGATATATCTTCAAATGCAGGCGAAACAAACGAGTGAGCTTTAGATCCAAGCGTAACACATGATTTAACTTCAAATCAATGCGAAGTAGGAGATTTACATTCAAATCCATGCGAAACAAATGGTTTAGCATCAAATACTTGTGATATACATGATTTAGCTTCAACTGCATGCGAAACAAACGAGTTAGCTTCAAATCCAAGCGAAACACATGATTTAGCTTCAAATCAATGCGAAATAGAAGGCTTAGCATCAAATCCAAGCGACACAAATTATTTAGCTTCATATACATGCGATTCAAGCGATATAGCTTCAAATGCAGGCGAAACACACGAGTGAGCTTTAAATCCAAGCGTAACACATGATTTAACTTCAAATCAATGGGATGTAGAAGATTTACCTTCAAATCCATGCGAAACAAAGAAAAAACGAGCTTCAAATACTTGCGAATATATGTGATATATCTTCAAATGCAGGCGAAATATACGAGTGAGCTTTAGATCCAAGCGTAACACATGATTTAACTTCAAATCAATGCGAAGTAGGAGATTTACCTTCAAATCCATGCGAAACAAATGGTTTAGCTTCAAATTCATGCGAAGTAGAAGGCTTAGCTTCAAATCCATCCGAAACGAATGGTTTAGCTTCAAATACTTGTTTTATACATGATTTAGCTTCAACTGCATGCGAAACAAACGTGTTAGCGTCAAATCCAAACGAAACACATGACTTAGCTTCAAATCAATGCGAAGTAGAAGGCTTAGCATCAAATCCATGCAACACAAATTATTTAGTTTCTTATACTTGCGATATAAGTGATATAGCTTCAAATGCAGGCGAAACAATCGAGTGAGCTTTAAATCAAAGGGTAACACATGATTTCACTTCAAATCAATGCGAAGTAGAAGATTTACCTACAAATCCATGCGAAACAAATGGTTTAGCTTCAAATCAATGCGAAATAGAAGGCTTAGCATCAAATCCATGCGACACAAATTATTTAGCTTCACATACTTGCGATGTAAGTGATATAGCTTCAAATGCAGCCGAAACAAACGAGTGAGCTTTAAATCCAAGGGTAACACATGATTTAACTTCAAATCAATGGGAAGTAGAAGATTTACCTTCAAATACATGCGAAACAAATGGTTTAGCTTCAAATACTTGTGATATACATGATTTAGCTTCAACTGCATGCGAAACAAACGAGTTAGCTTCAAATCCAAGCGAAACACATGATTTATCTTCAAATCAATGCGAAATAGAAGCCATAGCATCAAATCCATGCGACACAAATTATTTAGCTTCATATACATGCGATTCAAGCGATATAGCTTCAAATGCAGGCGAAACACACGAGTGAGCTTTAAATCCAAGCGTAACACATGATTTAACTTCAAATCAATGCGAAGTAGAAGGCATAGCTTCAAATCCATTCAAATCAAATGGTTTAGCTTAAAATACTTGTTTTATACATGATTTAGCTTCAACTGCAGGCGAAACAATCGAGTTAGATTCAAATCCATGCGAAACACATGATTTAGCTTCAATTTCATGCGAAGTGGAAGGCTTAGCTTCAAATCCATGCGAAACGAATGATTGAGCATCAAATACTTGCGAATATATGTGATATATCTTCAAATGCAGGCGAAATATACGAGTGAGCTTTAGATCCAAGCGTAACACATGATTTAACTTCAAATGAATGTGAAGTAGAAGGCTTGGCAACAAATCCATGCGACACAAATTATTTAGCTTCATATACTTGCGATATAAGCGATATAGTTTCAAATGCAGGCGAAAGAAACGAGTGATCTTCAAAGCCAAGCGAAACACATGATTTAACTACAAATCAATGCGAAGTAGAAGGCTTAGCTCCAAATCAATGCGAAACAAATGGTTTAGCTTCAAATACTTGTGATATACATGATTTATCTTCAAGTGCATGCGAAACAAACGAGTTAGCTTCATATCCAAGTGAAACACATGACTTAGCTCCAAATCAATTCGAAGTAGAAGGCTTAGCTTCAAATCCACGCGAATCGAATGGTTCAGCTTCAAACACTTGTGATATACATGATTTTGCTTCAGCTGCATGCGAAACAAACGATTTAGCTTCACACCCAAGGGAAACACATGATTTAGCTTCAAATCAATGCGAAGTAGAAGGCTTATCTTCAAATCCATGCGAAACAAATGGTTTAGCTTCAAATAATTGTGATATACATGATTTAGCTTCAACTGCATGCGAAACAAACGAGGTAGCTTCAAATCCAAGCGAAACACATGATTTAACTTCAAATCAATGCGAAGTAGAAGGCTTAGCTTCAGATCCATGCGAACAAATGGATTAGCTACAAATACTTGTGATATACATTATTTAGCTACAACTGCATGCGGAACAAACGAGTTTGCTTCAAATCCATGCGAGACACATGATTTAGCTTCAAATCAATGCGATGTAGAAGGTTTAGCTTCAAATCCACGCGAAACAAATGACTTAGCTTCAAACACTTGGGGTATAAGTGATATAGCTTCAAATGCAGACTAATCAAACGAGATAGCTTCAAAATCCACGCGATATACATGATTTAGCTTCAAATACTTGCGATATAAGTGATATAGCTTCAAAAGCTGGAGGAACAAACGAGGAAGCTTCAATTCCATGCGAAACAAATGATTTAACTTCAAATCAATGCGAAGTAGAAGGCTTAGCTTCAGATCCATGCGATACACAAGATTTAGCTTCAAATCAATGCGATGTAGTAGGTTCAGCTTCAAATCCATGCGATATAAGTGATATAGCTTCAAAGCAGGAGGAACAAACGAGGTAGCTTCAATTCTATGCGAAACAAATGATTTAGCTTCAAATCAATGCGAAGTAGAAGGCGTAGCATCAAATCCATTCGAAACAAATGGTTTAGCTACAAATACTTGTGATATACATTATTTAGCTACAACTGCATGCGAAACGAACGAGTTAGCTTCAAATCTATGCGAAACACACGATTTATCTTCAAATCAATGCGATGTAGAAGGTTTAGCTTCAAGTCCATGCGATACACAAGATTTAGCTTCAAATGAATGCGATGTAGTAGGTTCAGCTTCAAATCCATGCGATATAAGTGATATAGCTTCAAAAGCAGGAGGAACAAACGAGGTAGCTTCAATTCCATGCGAATCAAATGATTTAGCTTCAAATCAATGCGATGTAGAAGACGTAGCTTCAAATCCATGCGATACACAAGATTTAGCTTCAAATGAATGCGATGTAGTAGGTTCAGCTACAAATCCATGCGACACATATGACTTAGCTTCAAATACTTGCGATATAAGTGATATATCTTCAAAAGCTGTAGGAACAAACGAGGTAGCTTCAAATCCATGCGAAACACATGATTCAGCTGCAAATCAATGCGATGTAGAAGGTTTAGCTTCAAATCCATGCGAAACACATTATTTAGTTGCAAATCAGTGCGAAGTAGACGGCTCGGGTTCAAATCAATGCGATTCAAATGGTTCATCTTCAAATACTTGTGAAAGACACGATTTAGCTTCAACTGCATGCGAAACACATGATTTAGCTTCAAATCAATGCGATGTAGAAGGTTTTGCTTCAAATCCACGCAAAACACGTGATTTATCTTCCAATTAATGCGAAGTAGAAGGCTTAGCTTCAAATCCATGCGAATCAAATTGTTTAGCTTCACATACTTGTGATATACGTTATTTAGATTTAACTGCATGCGCAACGAATGAGTTCGCTTCAAATCCATGCGAAACACATGATTTAGCTGCAAATCAATGCGAAGTAGAAGGATTTGAATATAATCCATGCGAAACAAATGATTTAGCTACAAATACTTGCGATATAAATGATTTAGCTGCAACTGGAAACGAAACAAGCGAGTTAGCTTCAAATCCGTGCGAAACAGATGATTTAGATTCAAATCAATGCGAAGTAGAATGCTTAGCTTCAAATCCATGAGAAACAAATGCGTTAGCTTCAAATACTTGTGATATACATGATTTAGCTTCAAATACTGGCGAAACAAACGAGTTAGCTTCAAATCCATGCGAAACAAATGATTTAGCTTCAGATAATTGCGATATAATTGATATAGCTTCAAATGCAGACGAAACAAACGAGATAGATTCAACTCCAAGCGAAACACATGATTTAGCTTCATATGCATGCTTAAGACAAGATTTAGGTTCAAATTCATGTGAAACACATGGTTTAAATTCAAATTCATGCGGTACGAATTGTTCGGCTTCAAGTACTTGCGATATAAGTGATATAGCTTCAAATGCAGGCGAAACAAAGGAGTTAGCTTCAAATCCATGCAAAACACATGATTAAGCTTCAAATGCATGCGAAACACTTGTTTTAGGTTCAAATTCATAGGCAACACGTGGTTTAGCATCACATACATGCGAATCAAATTGTTTAGATTCAGAGACTTATGATATACATGATTCAGTTTCAACTGCATGCGAAACAAACGAGTTAGCTTCAAATCCAAGCGAAACACTTGATTTAGCTTCAAATCGATGCGATGTTGATGGTTTAGCTTCAAATCCATGAGAAACAAATGATTTAGCTTCAGATACTTGCGATATAAATGATATAGCTTCAAATGCAAGCGAAATAAACGAGTTAGATTCAAATCCATGCCAAACACATTATTTAGCTTCAAATCAATGCGAAGTAGACGACTTAGCTTCAAATGCATGCGGAACAAATGGTTTACCTTCGAATACTTGAGATATAATTGAAACAGCTTCCAATGCAGGCGATACAATCGAGTTAGCTTCAAATCTATACGAAACACATGATTTAGCTTCAAATCCATGCGACGCACATGATTTAGATGCAAATACTTGCGATATAAGCGATATAGCTTCAAATACAGGCGAAACAAACGAGTTAGCTACAAATCCATGTGAAACACATGATTTAGATTCAAATTCATGCGAAACACATGGCTTAGCTTCAAATGCAGGCAAAACAAACGAGTTAGCTTCAAATCCATGCGAAACACATGATTTAGCTTCAAATCAATGCGTACTAGAAGGCTTGGTTTCAAATCCGTGCGAAACAAATGGTTTGGCTTCAAATACTTGTGATATACATAATTTAACTTAAGCTGCATGCGAAACACACTAGTTAGATTCAAATCCATGCGAAACAAATGATTTAACTTCAAATCAATGCGAAGTAGAAGGCTTAGCTTCAGATCCATGCGAAACAAATGGATTAGCTACAAATACTTGTGATATACATTATTTAGCTACAACTGCATGCGGAACAAACGAGTTTGCTTCAAATCCATGCGAGACACATGATTTAGCTTCAAATCAATGCGATGTAGAAGGTTTAGCTTCAAATCCACGCGAAACAAATGACTTAGCTTCAAACACTTGGGGTATAAGTGATATAGCTTCAAATGCAGACTAATCAAACGAGATAGCTTCAAAATCCACGCGATATACATGATTTAGCTTCAAATACTTGCGATATAAGTGATATAGCTTCAAAAGCTGGAGGAACAAACGAGGAAGCTTCAATTCCATGCGAAACAAATGATTTAACTTCAAATCAATGCGAAGTAGAAGGCTTAGCTTCAGATCCATGCGATACACAAGATTTAGCTTCAAATCAATGCGATGTAGTAGGTTCAGATTCAAATCCATGCGATATAAGTGATATAGCTTCAAAAGCAGGAGGAACAAACGAGGTAGCTTCAATTCTATGCGAAACAAATGATTTAGCTTCAAATCAATGCGAAGTAGAAGGCGTAGCATCAAATCCATTCGAAACAAATGGTTTAGCTACAAATACTTGTGATATACATTATTTAGATACAACTGCATGCGAAACAAACTAGATACCTTCAATTCCATGCTATATACATGATTTAGCTTCAAATCAATGCGATGTAGTAGGTTTAGCTTCAAATCCATGCGATTCACAAGATTTAGCTTCAAATCAATGCGATGTATTAGGTTCAGCTTCAAATCCATTCGACACATATGATTTAGCTTCAAATACTTGCGATATAAGTGATATAGCTTCAAAAGCTGTAGGAACAAAAGAGATAGCTTCAATTCCATGCGAGAAACATGATTTAGATTCAAATCAATGCGATGTAGAAGGTTTAGCTTCAAATCCAAGCGTAACACGTGATTTAGCTTCAAATCAATTCGAAGGACAAGGCTTAGATTCAAATCCATGCGTAACAAATGATTTAGCATCAAATGAATGCGAAGTAGAAGGCTTAGCTTCAAATCCATGCAAAACAAATGGTTTAGCTACAAATACTTGTGATATACATTATTTAGCTACAGCTGCATGCGAAACGAACGAGTTAGCTTCAAATCCATGCGAAACACATGATTTAGCTGCAAATCAATGTGATGTAGAAGGTTTAGCTTCAATTCTATGCGAAACAAATGATTTAGCTTCAAATCAATGCGAAGTAGAAGGCGTAGCTTCAAATCCATTCGAAACACATGATTCAGATGCAAATCAATGTGATGTAGAAGGTTTAGCTTCAAATCCATGCGATACACAAGATTTAGGTTCAAATCAATGCGATGTAGAAGGCTTAGCTTCAAATCCATGCAAAACAAATGGTTTAGCTACAAATACTTGTGATATACATTATTTAGCTACAACTGCATGCGAAACAAACGAGTTAGCTTCAAATCCACGCGATACACATGATTCAGCTTCAAATCAATGCGATGTAGAAGGTTTAGCTTCAAATCCACGCCATACTCAAGATTTAGCTTCCAATCATTGCGATGTAGATGGTTTAGCTTCAAATCCATACGAAACACATGATTTAACTTCAAATCAATTCGAAGGGCAAGGCTTAGATTCAAATCCATGCGAAACAAATGGTTTAGCTACAAATACTTGTGATATACATTATTTAGATACAACTGCATGCGAAACAAACGAGATGCCTTCAATTCCATGCTATATACATGATTTAGCTTCAAATCAATGCGATGTAGTAGGTTTAGCTTCAAATCCATGCGATACACAAAATTTAGCTTCAAACCAATGCGATGTATTAGGTTCAGCTTCAAATCCATTCGACACATATGATTTAGCTTCAAATACTTGCGATATAAGTGATATAGCTGCAAAAGCTGTAGGAACAAAAGAGATAGCTTCAATTCCATGCGAGAAACATGATTTAGATTCAAATCAATGCGATGTAGAAGGTTTAGCTTCAAATCCAAGCGTAACACGTGATTTAGCTTCAAATCAATTCGAATGACAAGGCTTAGATTCAAATCCATGCGTAACAAATGATTTAGCTTCAAATGAATGCGAACTAGAAGTATTAGCTTCAAATCCATGCAATACAAATGGTTTAGCTACAAATACTTGTGATATACATTATTTAGCTACAACTGCATGCGAAACGAACGAGTTAGCTTCAAATCTATGCGAAACACACGATTTATCTTCAAATCAATGCGATGTAGAAGGTTTAGCTTCAAGTCCATGCGATACACAAGATTTAGCTTCAAATGAATGCGATGTAGTAGGTTCAGCTTCAAATCCATGCGATATAAGTGATATAGCTTCAAAAGCAGGAGGAACAAACGAGGTAGCTTCAATTCCATGCGAAACAAATGATTTAGCTTCAAATCAATGCGATGTAGAAGACGTAGCTTCAAATCCATGCGATACACAAGATTTAGCTTCAAATGAATGCGATGTAGTAGGTTCAGCTACAAATCCATGCGACACATATGATTTAGCTTCAAATACTTGCGATATAAGTGATATATCTTCAAAAGCTGTAGGAACAAACGAGGTAGCTTCAAATCCATGCGAAGCACATGATTCAGCTGCAAATCAATGCGATGTAGAAAGTTTAGCTTCAAATCCATGCGAAACACATTATTTAGTTGCAAATCAGTGCGAAGTAGACGGCTCGGGTTCAAATCAATGCGATTCAAATGGTTCATCTTCAAATACTTGTGAAAGACATGATTTAGCTTCAACTGCATGCGAAACACATGATTTAGCTTCAAATCAATGCGATGTAGAAGGTTTTGCTTCAAATCCATGCAAAACACGTGATTTATCTTCCAATTAATGCGAAGTAGAAGGCTTAGCTTCAAATCCATGCGAATCAAATTGTTTAGCTTCACATACTTGTGATATACGTTATTTAGATTTAACTGCATGCGCAACGAATGAGTTCGCTTCAAATCCATGCGAAACACATGATTTAGCTGCAAATCAATGCGATGAAGAAGGATTAGCTTCAAATCCACGCGAAACAAATGATTTGGCTTCAAACACTTGGGGTATAAGTGATGTAGATTCAACTGCAGGCAAAACGAACGAGTTAGCTTTAAATCCATGCGAAACACATGATTTAGCTTCAAACACTTGCGATATAAGTGATGTAGATTCAACTGCAGGCAAAACGAACGAGTTAGCTTCAAATCCATGCGTAACACATGATTTAGCTTCAAATACTTGCGATATAAGTGATATAGCTTCAAAAGCTGGAGGAACAAACGAGGTGGCTTCAATTCCATGCGAAACAAATGATTTAGCTTCAAATCAATGCGATGTAGTAGGTTCAGCTTCAAATCCATGCGATATAAGTGATATTTCTTCAAAAGCAGGAGGAACAAACGAGGTAGCTTCAATTCTATGCGAAACAAATGATTTAGCATCAAATCAATGCGAAGTAGAAGGCGAAGCTTCAAATCCATGCGAAACAAATGGTTTAGCTACAAATACTTGTGATATACATTATTTAGCTACAACTGCATGCGAAACTAACGCGTTAGCTTCAAATCTATGCGAAACACACGATTTATCTTCACATCAATGCGATGTAGAAGGTTTAGCTTCAAATCCATGCGATACACAAGATTTAGCTTCAAATGAATGCGATGTAGTAGGTTCAGCTACAAATCCATGCGACACATATGATTTAGCTTCAAATCAATTCGAAGGACAAGGCATAGATTCAAATCCATGCGAAACAAATGATTTAGCTTCAAATGAATGCGAAGTAGAAGGCTTGGCTTCAAATCCATACGACACACATGATTTAGATTCAAATCAATTCGAAGCACAAGTCATAGATTCAAATCCATGCGAAAGAAATGATTTAGCTTCAAATGAATGCGAAGTAGAAGGCTTGGCTTCAAATCCAAGCAAAACAAATGGTTTAACTACAAATACTTGTGATATACATTATTTAGCTACAACTGCATGCGAAACAAACGAGTTAACTTCAAATCCATGCGATACACATGATTTAGCTTCAAATCAATGCGATGTAGAAGGTTTAGCTTCAAATCAATTAGAGGTAGAAGGTTCAGCTTCAAATCAATAGAATATAGAAGGTTTACCTTCAAATCAATGCGATGTAGAAGGTTCAGCTTCAAATCCATGCGACACATATGATTTAGCTTCAAATACTTGCGATATAAGTTATATAGCTTCAAAAGCTGGAGGAACAAACGAGGTGGCTTCAATTCCATGCGAAACAAATGATTTAGCTTCAAATCAATGCGAAGTAGAAGGCGTAGCTTCAAATCCATGCGAAACAAATGGTTTAGCTACAAATACTTGTGATATAGATTATTTAGCTACAACTGCATGCGAAACTAACGAGTTAGCTTCAAATCCATGCGAAACACACAATTTATCTTCAAATCAATGCGATGTAGAAGGTTTAGCTTCAAGACCATGCGATATACAAGATTTAGCTTGAAATGAATGCGATGTAGTAGGTTCAGCTTCAAATACTTGCGATATAAGTGATATAGCTTCAAAAGCTGGAGGAACAAACGAGGTAGCTTCAATTCCATGCAAAACTAATGATTTAGCTTCAAATCAATGCGAAGTAGGAGGCGTAGCTTCAAATCCATGCGAAACAAATGGTTTAGCTACAAATACTTGTGATATACATTATTTAGCTACAACTGCATGCGAAACTAACGAGGTAGCTTCAAATCCATGCGAAACACACGATTTATCTTCAAATCAATGCGATGTAGAAGGTTTAGCTTCAAATCCATGCCATACACAAGATTTAGCTTCAAATCAATGCGATGTAGAAGGTTTGCTTCAAATCAATAAGAGGTAGATGGTTTAGCTTCAAATCAATAGAATATAGAAAGTTTAGCTTCAAATAAATGCGATGTAGAAGGTTTAGCTTCAAATCCATACGACACACATGATTTAGATTCAAATCAATTCGAAGGACAAAGCATAGATTCAAATCCATGCGAAACAAATGATTTAGCTTCCAATGAATGCGAAGTAGAAGGCTTGGCTTCAAATCCATGCAAACCAAATGGTTTAACTACAAATACTTGTGATATACATTATTTAGCTACAACTGCATGCGAAACAAACAAGTTAACTTCAAATCCATGCGATACACATGATTTAGCTTCAAATCAATGCGATGTAGAATGTTTAGCTTCAAATCCATGCCATACACAAGATTTAGCTTCAAATCAATGCGTTGTAGTAGGTTCAGCTTCAAATCCATGCGACACATATGATTTAGCTTCAAATACTTGCGATATAAGTGATATAGCTTCAAAAGCTGTAGGAACAAACGAGGTAGCTTCAATTCCATGCGAGACACATGATTTAGCTTCAAATCAATGCGATGTAGAAGGTTCAGCTTCAAATCCATACGAAACACATGATTTAGCTTCAAATCAATTCGAAGTACAATGCTTAGATTCAAATCCATGCGTAACAAATGATTTAGCTTCAAATGAATGCGAAGTAGAAGGCTTAGCTTCAAATCCATGCAAAACAAATGGTTTAGCTACAAATACTTGTGATATACATTATTTAGCTACAACTGCATGCGAAACGAACGAGTTAGCTTCAAATCCATGCGATACACATGATTTAGCTTCAAATCAATGCGATGTGGAATGCTTAGATTCAAATCCATGCGATACACAAGATTTAGCTTCAAATCAATGCGATGTGGTAGGTTCAGCTTCAAATCCACGCGAAACAAATGATTTAGCTTCAAACACTTGGGGTATAAGTGATATAGCTTCAACTGCAGGCGAAACGAACGAGTTAGCTTCAAATCCATACGAAACACATGATTTAGCTGCAAATCAATGTGATGTAGAAGGTTTAGCTTCAAATCCATACGAAACACATGATTTAGCTTCAAATCAATTCGAAGGACAAGGCTTAGATTCAAATCCATGCGAAAAAAATGATTTAGCTTCAAATCAATGCGATGTAGAAGGTTTAGCTTCAAATCCATGCGATACACAAGATTTAGCTTCAAATCAATGCGATGTAATAGGTTCAGCTTCAAATCCATGCGAAACACATGATTTAGCTTCAAATAAATGCGAAGTAGAAGGAGTAGCTTCAAATCCATGCAAAACAAATGGTTTAGCTACGAATACTTGTGATATACATTATTTAGCTACAACTGCATGCGAAACTAACGAGTTAGCTTCAAATCCATGCGCGACACATGATTTAACTTCTAATCAATGCGATGTAGAATGTTTAGCTTCAAATCCACGCGAAACAAATGATTTAGCTTCAAACACTTGGGGTATAAGTGATATAGCTTCAAATGCAGACTAACCAAACCAGTTAGCTTCAAAATCCACGCGATACACATGATTTAGCTTCAAACACTTGCGATATAAGTGATGTAGATTCAACTGCAGGCTAATCGAACGAGTTAGCTTCAAATCCATGCGAAACACATGATTTAGCTATAAATCAATGTGATGTAGAAGGTTTAGCTTCAAATCCATGCGATACACAAGATTTAGCTTCAAATCAATGCGATGTAGAAGGTTTGGCTTCAGATCCATGCGACACAAATGATTTAGCTTCAAATACTTGCGATATAAGTGACATAGCTTGAAAAGCTGTAGGAACAAACGAGGTAGCTTCAATTCCATGCGAGACACATGATGTAGCTTCAAATCAATGCGAAGTAGAAGGCGTAGATTCAAATCCATGCGAAACAAATGGTTTAGCTTCAAATACTTGCGATATAAGTTATATAGCTTCAAAAGCTGGAGGAACAAACGAGGTGGCTTCAATTCCATGCGAAACAAATGATTTAGCTTCAAATCAATGCGAAGTAGAAGGCGTAGCTTCAAATCCATGCGAAACAAATGGTTTAGCTACAAATACTTGTGATATAGATTATTTAGCTACAACTGCATGCGAAACTAACGAGTTAGCTTCAAATCCATGCGAAACACACAATTTATCTTCAAATCAATGCGATGTAGAAGGTTTAGCTTCAAATCCATGCCATACACAAGATTTAGCTTCAAATCAATGCGATGTAGAAGGTTTGGCTTCAGATCCATGCGACACAAATGATTTAGCTTCAAATACTTGCGATATAAGTGACATAGCTTCAAAAGCTGGAGGAACAAACGAGGTTGCTTCAATTCCATGCAAAACACATGATTTAGCTTCAAATAAATGCGAAGTAGAAGGCGTAGCTTCAAATCCATGCGAAACAAATGATTTAGCTACAAATACTTGTGATATACATTATTTAGCTACAACTGCATGCGAAACGAACGAGTTAGCTTCAAATCCATGCGAAACTCATGATTTAGCTGCAAATCAATGTGATGTAGAAGGTTTAGCTTCAAATCCATGCGATACACAAGATTATGCTTCAAATCAATGCGATGTAGATAGTTTGCTTCAAATCCATGCGATATACAAGATTTAGCTTCAAATCAATGCGATGTAGTAGGTTCAGCTTCAAATCCTTGCGATATAAGTGATATAGCTTCAAAAGCAGGAGGAACAAACGTGGTAGCTTCAATTCTATGCGAAACAAATGATTTAGCTTCAAATCAATGCGAAGTAGAAGGCGTAGCATCAAATCCATTCGAAACAAATGGTTTAGCTACAAATACTTGTGATATACATTATTTAGCTACAACTGCATGTGAAACTAACGAGTTAGCTTCAAATCTATGCGAAACACACGATTTATCTTCAAATCAATGCGATGTAGAAGGTTTAGCTTCAAGTCCATGCGATACACAAGATTTAGCTTCAAATGAAGGCGATGTAGTAGGTTCAGCTTCAAATCCATGCGATATAAGTGATATAGATTCAAAAGCAAGAGGAACAAACGAGGTAGCTTCAATTCCATGCGAAACACATGATTCAGCTGCAAATCAATGCGATGTAGAAAGTTTAGCTTCAAATCCATGCGAAACACATTATTTAGTTGCAAATCAGTGCGAAGTAGACGGCTCGGGTTCAAATCAATGCGATTCAAATGGTTCATCTTCAAATACTTGTGAAAGACATGATTTAGCTTCAACTGCATGCGAAACACATGATTTAGCTTCAAATCAATGCGCGACACATGATTTAACTTCTAATCAATGCGATGTAGAATGTTTAGCTTCAAATCCACGCGAAACAAATGATTTAGCTTCAAACACTTGGGGTATAAGTGATATAGCTTCAAATGCAGACGAACCAAACCAGTTAGCTTCAAAATCCACGCGATACACATGATTTAGCTTCAAACACTTGCGATATAAGTGATGTAGATTCAACTGCAGGCTAATCGAACGAGTTAGCTTCAAATCCATGCCAAACACATGATTTAGCTATAAATCAATGTGATGTAGAAGGTTTAGCTTCAAATCCATGCGATACACAAGATTTAGCTTCAAATCAATGCGATGTAGAAGGTTTGGCTTCAGATCCATGCGACACAAATGATTTAGCTTCAAATCCATGCGATACACAAGATTTAGCTTCAAATGAATGCGATGTAGTAGGTTCAGCTACAAATCCATACGGCACATATGATTTAGCTTCAAATCAATTCGAAGGACAAGGCATAGATTCAAATCCATGCGAAATAAATGATTTAGCTTCAAATGAATGCGAAGTAGAAGGCTTGGCTTCAAATCCATACGACACACATGATTTAGATTCAAATCAATTCGAAGCACAAGTCATAGATTCAAATCCATGCGAAAGAAATGATTTAGCTTCAAATGAATGCGAAGTAGAAGGCTTGGCTTCAAATCCAAGCAAAACAAATGGTTTAACTACAAATACTTGTGATATACATTATTTAGCTACAACTGCATGCGAAACAAACGAGTTAACTTCAAATCCATGCGATACACATGATTTAGCTTCAAATCAATGCGATGTAGAAGGTTTAGCTTCAAAACAATAAGAGGTAGATGTTGTAGCTTCGAATCAATAGAATATAGAAGGTTTAGCTTCAAATAAATGCGATGTAGAAGGTTTAGCTTCAAATCCATACGACACACATGATTTAGATTCAAATCAATTCGAAGGACAAGGCATAGATTCAAATCCATGCGAAAGAAATGATTTAGCTTCAAATGAATGCGAAGTAGAAGGCTTGGCTTCAAATCCAAGCAAAACAAATGGTTTAACTACAAATACTTGTGATATACATTATTTAGCTACAACTGCATGCGAAACAAACGAGTTAACTTCAGTTCAATGCGAAACACATGATTTAGCTTCAAATCAATGCGATGTAGAAGGTTTAGCTGCAAATCAATTAGAGGTAGAAGGTTCAGCTTCAAATCAATAGAATATAGAAGGTTTACCTTCAAATCAATGCGATGTAGAAGGTTCAGCTTCAATTCCATGCAACACATATGATTTAGCTTCAAATACTTGCGATATAAGTTATATAGCTTCAAAAGCTGGAGGAACAAACGAGGTGGCTTCAATTCCATGCGAAACAAATGATTTAGCTTCAAATCAATGCGAAGTAGAAGGCGTAGCTTCAAATCCATGCGAAACAAATGGTTTAGCTACAAATACTTGTGATATACATTATTTAGCTACAACTGCATGCGAAACTAACGAGGTAGCTTCAAATCCATGCGAAACACACGATTTATCTTCAAATCAATGCGATGTAGAAGGTTTAGCTTCAAATCCATGCCATACACAAGATTTAGCTTCAAATCAATGCGATGTAGAAGGTTTGCTTCAAATCAATAAGAGGTAGATGGTTTAGCTTCAAATCAATAGAATATAGAAAGTTTAGCTTCAAATAAATGCGATGTAGAAGGTTTAGCTTCAAATCCATACGACACACATGATTTAGATTCAAATCAATTCGAAGGACAAAGCATAGATTCAAATCCATGCGAAACAAATGATTTAGCTTCAAATGAATGCGAAGTAGAAGGCTTGGCTTCAAATCCATGCAAACCAAATGGTTTAACTACAAATACTTGTGATATACATTATTTAGCTACAACTGCATGCGAAACAAACAAGTTAACTTCAAATCCATGCGATACACATGATTTAGCTTCAAATCAATGCGATGTAGAATGTTTAGCTTCAAATCCATGCCATACACAAGATTTAGCTTCAAATCAATGCGTTGTAGTAGGTTCAGCTTCAAATCCATGCGACACATATGATTTAGATTCAAATACTTGCGATATAAGTGATATAGCTTCAAAAGCTGTAGGAACAAACGAGGTAGCTTCAATTCCATGCGAGACACATGATTTAGCTTCAAATCAATGCGATGTAGAAGGTTCAGCTTCAAATCCATACGAAACACATGATTTAGCTTCAAATCAATTCGAAGTACAATGCTTAGATTCAAATCCATGCGTAACAAATGATTTAGCTTCAAATGAATGCGAAGTAGAAGGCTTAGCTTCAAATCCATGCAAAACAAATGGTTTAGCTACAAATACTTGTGATATACATTATTTAGCTACAACTGCATGCGAAACGAACGAGTTAGCTTCAAATCCATGCGATACACATGATTTAGCTTCAAATCAATGCGATGTGGAAGGCTTAGATTCAAATCCATGCGATACACAAGATTTAGCTTCAAATCCACGCGAAACAAATGATTTAGCTTCAAACACTTGGGGTATAAGTGATATAGCTTCAACTGCAGGCGAAACGAACGAGTTAGCTTCAAATCCATACGAAACACATGATTTAGCTGCAAATCAATGTGATGTAGAAGGTTTAGCTTCAAATCCATGCGATACACAAGATTTAGCTTCAAATCAATGCGATGTAGAAGGTTCAGCTTCAAATCCATGCGACACATATGATTTAGCTTCAAATACTTGCGATATAAGTGATATAGCTTGAAAAGCTGGAGGAGCAAACGAGGTTGCTTCAATTCCATGCGAAACACATGATTTAGCTGCAAATCAATGCGATGTAGAAGGTTTAGCTTCAAAACAATAAGAGGTTGAAGGTTTAGCTTCAAATCAATAGAATGTAGTAGGTTTAGCTTCAAATCAATGCGATGTAGAAGGTTTAGCTTCAAATCCATACGAAACACATGATTTAGCTTCAAATCAATTCGAAGGACAAGGCTTAGATTCAAATCCATGCGAAACATGTGATTTAGCTTCAAATCAATGCGATGTAGAAGGTTTAGCTTCAAATCCATGCGATACACAACATTTAGCTTCAAATCAATGCGATGTAGTAGGTTCAGCTTCAAATCCATGCGAAACACATGATTTAGCTTCAAATAAATGCGAAGTAGAAGGAGTAGCTTCAAATCCATGCAAAACAAATGGTTTAGCTACGAATACTTGTGATATACATTATTTAGCTACAACTGCATGCGAAACTAACGAGTTAGCTTCAAATCCATGCGCGACACATGATTTAACTTCTAATCAATGCGATGTAGAATGTTTAGCTTCAAATCCACGCGAAACAAATGATTTAGCTTCAAACACTTGGGGTATAAGTGATATAGCTTCAAATGCAGACTAACCAAACCAGTTAGCTTCAAAATCCACGCGATACACATGATTTAGCTTCAAACACTTGCGATATAAGTGATGTAGATTCAACTGCAGGCTAATCGAACGAGTTAGCTTCAAATCCATGCCAAACACATGATTTAGCTATAAATCAATGTGATGTAGAAGGTTTAGCTTCAAATCCATGCGATACACAAGATTTAGCTTCAAATCAATGCGATGTAGAAGGTTTGGCTTCAGATCCATGCGACACAAATGATTTAGCTTCAAATACTTGCGATATAAGTGACATAGCTTGAAAAGCTGTAGGAACAAACGAGGTAGCTTCAATTCCATGCGAGACACATGATGTAGCTTCAAATCAATGCGAAGTAGAAGGCGTAGATTCAAATCCATGCGAAACAAATGGTTTAGCTTCAAATACTTGCGATATAAGTTATATAGCTTCAAAAGCTGGAGGAACAAACGAGGTGGCTTCAATTCCATGCGAAACAAATGATTTAGCTTCAAATCAATGCGAAGTAGAAGGCGTAGCTTCAAATCCATGCGAAACAAATGATTTAGCTTCAAATGAATGCGAGGTAGAAGGCTTGGCTTCAAATCCATACGACACACATGATTTAGATTCAAATCAATTCGAAGCACAAGTCATAGATTCAAATCCATGCGAAAGAAATGATTTAGCTTCAAATGAATGCGAAGTAGAAGGCTTGGCTTCAAATCCAAGCAAAACAAATGGTTTAGCTACAAATACTTGTGATATACATTATTTAGCTACAACTGCATGCGAAACTAACGCGTTAGCTTCAAATCTATGCGAAACACACGATTTATCTTCACATCAATGCGATGTAGAAGGTTTAGCTTCAAATCCATGCGATACACAAGATTTAGCTTCAAATGAATGCGATGTAGTAGGTTCAGCTACAAATCCATACGGCACATATGATTTAGCTTCAAATCAATTCGAAGGACAAGGCATAGATTCAAATCCATGCGAAATAAATGATTTAGCTTCATATGAATGCGAAGTAGAAGGCTTGGCTTCAAATCCATACGACACACATGATTTAGATTCAAATCAATTCGAAGCACAAGTCATAGATTCAAATCCATGCGAAAGAAATGATTTAGCTTCAAATGAATGCGAAGTAGAAGGCTTGGCTTCAAATCCAAGCAAAACAAATGGTTTAACTACAAATACTTGTGATATACATTATTTAGCTACAACTGCATGCGAAACAAACGAGTTAACTTCAAATCCATGCGATACACATGATTTAGCTTCAAATCAATGCGATGTAGAAGGTTTAGCTTCAAAACAATAAGAGGTAGATGTTGTAGCTTCGAATCAATAGAATATAGAAGGTTTAGCTTCAAATAAATGCGATGTAGAAGGTTTAGCTTCAAATCCATACGACACACATGATTTAGATTCAAATCAATTCGAAGGACAAGGCATAGATTCAAATCCATGCGAAAGAAATGATTTAGCTTCAAATGAATGCGAAGTAGAAGGCTTGGCTTCAAATCCAAGCAAAACAAATGGTTTAACTACAAATACTTGTGATATACATTATTTAGCTACAACTGCATGCGAAACAAACGAGTTAACTTCAGTTCAATGCGAAACACATGATTTAGCTTCAAATCAATGCGATGTAGAAGGTTTAGCTGCAAATCAATTAGAGGTAGAAGGTTCAGCTTCAAATCAATAGAATATAGAAGGTTTACCTTCAAATCAATGCGATGTAGAAGGTTCAGCTTCAATTCCATGCAACACATATGATTTAGCTTCAAATACTTGCGATATAAGTTATATAGCTTCAAAAGCTGGAGGAACAAACGAGGTGGCTTCAATTCCATGCGAAACAAATGATTTAGCTTCAAATCAATGCGAAGTAGAAGGCGTAGCTTCAAATCCATGCGAAACAAATGGTTTAGCCACAAATACTTGTGATATAGATTATTTAGCTACAACTGCATGCGAAACTAACGAGTTAGCTTCAAATCCATGCGAAACACACAATTTATCTTCAAATCAATGCGATGTACAAGGTTTAGCTTCAAATCCATGCCATACACAAGATTTAGCTTCAAATCAATGCGATGTAGAAGGTTTGCTTCAAATCAATAAGAGGTAGATGGTTTAGCTTCAAATCAATAGAATATAGAAAGTTTAGCTTCAAATAAATGCGATGTAGAAGGTTTAGCTTCAAATCCATACGACACACATGATTTAGATTCAAATCAATTCGAAGGACAAGGCATAGATTCAAATCCATGCGAAACAAAATGATTTAGCTTCAAATGAATGCGAAGTAGAAGGCTTGGCTTCAAATCCATGCAAACCAAATGGTTTAACTACAAATACTTGTGATATACATTATTTAGCTACAACTGCATGCGAAACAAGCAAGTTAACTTCAAATCCATGCGATACACATGATTTAGCTTCAAATCAATGCGATGTAGAATGTTTAGCTTCAAATCCATGCCATACACAATATTTAGCTTCAAATCAATGCGTTGTAGTAGGTTCAGCTTCAAATCCATGCGACACATATGATTTAGCTTCAAATGCTTGCGATATAAGTGATATAGCTTCAAAAGCTGTAGGAACAAACGAGGTAGCTTCAATTCCATGCGAGACACATGATTTAGCTTCAAATCAATGCGATGTAGAAGGTTCAGCTTCAAATCCATACGAAACACATGATTTAGCTTCAAATCAATTCGAAGTACAATTCTTAGATTCAAATCCATGCGTAACAAATGATTTAGCTTCAAATGAATGCGAAGTAGAAGGCTTAGCTTCAAATCCATGCAAAACAAATGGTTTAGCTACAAATACTTGTGGTATACATTATTTAGCTACAACTGCATGCGAAACGAACGAGTTAGCTTCAAATCCATGCGATACACATGATTTAGCTTCAAATCAATGCGATGTGGAAGGCTTAGCTTCAAATCCATGCGATACACAAGATTTAGCTTCAAATCAATGCGATGTAGTAGGTTCAGCTTCAAATCCACGCGAAACAAATGATTTAGCTTCAAACACTTGGGGTATAAGTGATATAGCTTCAACTGCAGGCGAAACGAACGAGTTAGCTTCAAATCCATACGAAACACATGATTTAGCTGCAAATCAATGTGATGTAGAAGGTTTAGCTTCAAATCCATGCGATACACAAGATTTAGCTACAAATCAATGCGATGTAGAAGGTTCAGCTTCAAATCCATGCGACACATATGATTTAGCTTCAAATACTTGCGATATAAGTGATATAGCTTGAAAAGCTGGAGGAGCAAACGAGGTTGCTTCAATTCCATACGAAACACATGATTTTGCTGCAAATCAATGCGATGTAGAAGGTTTAGCTTCAAAACAATAAGAGGTAGAAGGTTTAGCTTCAAATCAATAGAATGTAGTAGGTTTAGCTTCAAATCAATGCGATGTAGAAGGTTTAGCTTCAAATCCATACGAAACACATGATTTAGCTTCAAATCAATTCGAAGGACAAGGCTTAGATTCAAATCCATGCGAAACAAATGATTTAGCTTCAAATCAATGCGATGTAGAAGGTTTAGCTTCAAATCCATGCGATACACAAGATTTAGCTTCAAATCAATGCGATGTAGTAGGTTCAGCTTCAAATCCATGCGAAACACATGATTTAGCTTCAAATAAATGCGAAGTAGAAGGAGTAGCTTCAAATCCATGCAAAACAAATGGTTTAGCTACGAATACTTGTGATATACATTATTTAGCTACAACTGCATGCGAAACTAACGAGTTAGCTTCAAATCCATGCGCGACACATGATTTAACTTCTAATCAATGCGATGTAGAAGGTTTAGCTTCAAATCCACGCGAAACAAATGATTTAGCTTCAAACACTTGGGGTATAAGTGATATATCTTCAAATGCAGACTAACCAAACCAGTTAGCTTCAAAATCCACGCGATACACATGATTTAGCTTCAAACACTTGCGATATAAGTGATGTAGATTCAACTGCAGGCTAATCGAACGAGTTAGCTTCAAATCCATGCGTAACACATGATTTAGCTATAAATCAATGTGATGTAGAAGGTTTGGCTTCAAATCCATGAGAAACACATTATTTAGCTGCAAATCAGTGCGAAGTAGAAGGCTCGGGTTCAAATCAATGAAATTCAAATGGTTCATCTTCAAATACTTGTGAAAGACATGACTTAGATTCAACTGCATGCGAAACACATGATTTAGCTGCAAATCAATGCGATGTAGAAGGTTTAGCTTCAAAGCAATAAGAGGTAGAAGGTTTAGCTTCAAATCAATAGAATGTAGTAGGTTTAGCTTCAAATCAATGCGATGTTGAAGGTTTAGCTTCAAATCCATGCGATACACAAGATTTAGCTTCAAATCAATGCGATGTAGTAGGTTCAGCTTCAAATCCATGCGACACATATGATTTAGCTTCAAATACTTGCGATATAAGTGATATAGCTTCAAAAGCTGGAGGAACAAACGAGGTTGCTTCAATTCCATGCAAAACACATGATTTAGATTCAAATAAATGCGAAGTAGAAGGAGTAGCTTCAAATCCATGCAAAACAAATGGTTTAGCTACGAATACTTGTGATATACATTATTTAGCTACAACTGCATGCGAAACTAACGAGATAGCTTCAAATCCATGCGCGACACATGATTTAACTTCTAATCAATGCGATGTGCAAGGTTTAGCTTCAAATCCATACGAAACACATGATTTAGCTTCAAATCAATTCGAAGGACAAGGCTTAAATTCAAATCCATGCGAAACAAATGATTTAGCTGCAAATCAATGCGATGTAGAAGGTTTAGCTTCAAATCCATGCGATACACAAGATTTAGCTTCAAATCAATGCGATGTAGTAGGTTCAACTTCAAATCCATGCGACACATATGATTTAGCTTCAAATACTTGCGATATAAGTGATATAGCTTGAAAAGCTGGAGGAACAAACGAGGTTGCTTCAATTCCATGCGAAACACTTGATTTAGCTTCAAATCAATGCGAAGTAGAAGGCGTAGCTTCAAATCCATGCAAAACAAATGGTTTAGCTACGAATACTAATGATATACATTATTTAGCTACATCTGCATGCGAAACTAACGATTTAGCTTCAAATCCATGCGAAACACACCATTTATCTTCAAATCAATGCGATGTAGAAGGTTTAGCTTCAAATCAATAAGAGGTAGATGGTTTAGCTTCAAATCAATAGAATATAGAAGGTTTAGCTTCAAATAAATGCGAAGTAGAAGGTTTAGCTTCAAATCCATACGACACACATGATTTAGATTCAAATCAATTCGAAGGACAAGGCTTAGATTCAAATCCATGCGAAACAAATGATTTAGCTTCAAATGAATGCGAAGTAGAAGGCTTGGCTTCAAATCCATGCAAAACAAATGGTTTAACTACAAAAACTTGTGATAAACATTATTTAGCTACAACTGCATGCGAAACGAACGAGTTAGCTTCAAATCCATGCGAAACACATGATTTAGCTTCAAATCAATGCGATGTGGAAGGTTTAGCTTCAAAACAATAAGAGGTAGAAAGTTTAGCTTCAAATCAATAGAATGTAGAAGGTTTAGCTTCAAATCAATAGAATGTAGAAGGTTTAGCTTCAAATCAATGCGATGTAGAAGGTTTAGCTTCAAATCCACACGAAACACATGATTTACCTTCAAATCAATGCGATGTGAAAGGTTTAGCTTCAAATCCATGCGATACACAAGATTTAGCTTCAAATCAATGCGATGTAGAAGGTTTAGCTTCAAAATAATAAGAGGTAGAAGGTTTAGCTTCAAATCAATTCGAAGGACAAGGCTTACATTCAAATCCATGCGAAACAAATGATTTAGCTTCAAATCAATGCGATGTAGATGGTTTAGCTTCAAATCCATGCGATACACAAGATTTAGCTTCAAATCAATGCGATGTAGAAGGTTCAGCTTCAAATCCATGCGACACATATGATTTAGCTTCAAATACTTGCGATATAAGTGATATAGCTTGAAAAGCTGGAGGAACAAACGAGATTGCTTCAATTCCATGCGAAACACATGATTCAGCTTCAAATCAATGCGAAGTAGAAGGCGTAGCTTCAAATCCATGCAAAACAAATGGTTTAGCTACGAATACCTGTGATATACATTATTTAGCTACAACTGCATGCGAAACTAACGATTTAGCTTCAAATCCATGCGAAACACACGATTTATCTTCAAATCAATGCGATGTAGAAGGTTTAGCTTCAAATCAATAAGAGGTAGATGGTTTAGCTTCAAATCAATAGAATATAGAAGGTTTAGCTTCAAATAAATGCGAAGTAGAAGGTTTAGCTTCAAATCCATACGACACACATGATTTAGATTCAAATCAATTCGAAGGACAAGGCTTAGATTCAAAACCATGCGAAACAAATGATTTAGCTTCAAATGAATGCGAAGTAGAAGGCTTGGCTTCAAATCCATGCAAAACAAATGGTTTAGCTACAAATGCTTGTGATATACATTATTTAGCTACAACTGCTTGCGAAACAAACGAGTTAGCTTCAAATCCACGCTATATACATGCTTTAGCTTCAAATCAATGCGATGTAGAAAGTTAAGCTTCAAATCCATGCGATACACAAGATTTAGCTTCAAATCAATGCGATGTAGTAGGTTCAGCTTCAAATCCATGCGACACATATGATTTAGCTTCAAATACTTGCGATATAAGGGATATAGCTTCAAAAGCTGTAGGAACAAACGAGGTAGTTTCAATTCCATGCGACACACATGATTTAGCTTCAAATGAATGCGAGGTAGAAGGCTTGGCTTCAAATCCATACGACACACATGATTTAGATTCAAATCAATTCGAAGCACAAGTCATAGATTCAAATCCATGCGAAAGAAATGATTTAGCTTCAAATGAATGCGAAGTAGAAGGCTTGGCTTCAAATCCAAGCAAAACAAATGGTTTAGCTACAAATACTTGTGATATACATTATTTAGCTACAACTGCATGCGAAACTAACGCGTTAGCTTCAAATCTATGCGAAACACACGATTTATCTTCACATCAATGCGATGTAGAAGGTTTAGCTTCAAATCCATGCGATACACAAGATTTAGCTTCAAATGAATGCGATGTAGTAGGTTCAGCTACAAATCCATACGGCACATATGATTTAGCTTCAAATCAATTCGAAGGACAAGGCATAGATTCAAATCCATGCGAAATAAATGATTTAGCTTCATATGAATGCGAAGTAGAAGGCTTGGCTTCAAATCCATACGACACACATGATTTAGATTCAAATCAATTCGAAGCACAAGTCATAGATTCAAATCCATGCGAAAGAAATGATTTAGCTTCAAATGAATGCGAAGTAGAAGGCTTGGCTTCAAATCCAAGCAAAACAAATGGTTTAACTACAAATACTTGTGATATACATTATTTAGCTACAACTGCATGCGAAACAAACGAGTTAACTTCAAATCCATGCGATACACATGATTTAGCTTCAAATCAATGCGATGTAGAAGGTTTAGCTTCAAAACAATAAGAGGTAGATGTTGTAGCTTCGAATCAATAGAATATAGAAGGTTTAGCTTCAAATAAATGCGATGTAGAAGGTTTAGCTTCAAATCCATACGACACACATGATTTAGATTCAAATCAATTCGAAGGACAAGGCATAGATTCAAATCCATGCGAAAGAAATGATTTAGCTTCAAATGAATGCGAAGTAGAAGGCTTGGCTTCAAATCCAAGCAAAACAAATGGTTTAACTACAAATACTTGTGATATACATTATTTAGCTACAACTGCATGCGAAACAAACGAGTTAACTTCAGTTCAATGCGAAACACATGATTTAGCTTCAAATCAATGCGATGTAGAAGGTTTAGCTGCAAATCAATTAGAGGTAGAAGGTTCAGCTTCAAATCAATAGAATATAGAAGGTTTACCTTCAAATCAATGCGATGTAGAAGGTTCAGCTTCAATTCCATGCAACACATATGATTTAGCTTCAAATACTTGCGATATAAGTTATATAGCTTCAAAAGCTGGAGGAACAAACGAGGTGGCTTCAATTCCATGCGAAACAAATGATTTAGCTTCAAATCAATGCGAAGTAGAAGGCGTAGCTTCAAATCCATGCGAAACAAATGGTTTAGCCACAAATACTTGTGATATAGATTATTTAGCTACAACTGCATGCGAAACTAACGAGTTAGCTTCAAATCCATGCGAAACACACAATTTATCTTCAAATCAATGCGATGTACAAGGTTTAGCTTCAAATCCATGCCATACACAAGATTTAGCTTCAAATCAATGCGATGTAGAAGGTTTGCTTCAAATCAATAAGAGGTAGATGGTTTAGCTTCAAATCAATAGAATATAGAAAGTTTAGCTTCAAATAAATGCGATGTAGAAGGTTTAGCTTCAAATCCATACGACACACATGATTTAGATTCAAATCAATTCGAAGGACAAGGCATAGATTCAAATCCATGCGAAACAAAATGATTTAGCTTCAAATGAATGCGAAGTAGAAGGCTTGGCTTCAAATCCATGCAAACCAAATGGTTTAACTACAAATACTTGTGATATACATTATTTAGCTACAACTGCATGCGAAACAAGCAAGTTAACTTCAAATCCATGCGATACACATGATTTAGCTTCAAATCAATGCGATGTAGAATGTTTAGCTTCAAATCCATGCCATACACAATATTTAGCTTCAAATCAATGCGTTGTAGTAGGTTCAGCTTCAAATCCATGCGACACATATGATTTAGCTTCAAATGCTTGCGATATAAGTGATATAGCTTCAAAAGCTGTAGGAACAAACGAGGTAGCTTCAATTCCATGCGAGACACATGATTTAGCTTCAAATCAATGCGATGTAGAAGGTTCAGCTTCAAATCCATACGAAACACATGATTTAGCTTCAAATCAATTCGAAGTACAATTCTTAGATTCAAATCCATGCGTAACAAATGATTTAGCTTCAAATGAATGCGAAGTAGAAGGCTTAGCTTCAAATCCATGCAAAACAAATGGTTTAGCTACAAATACTTGTGGTATACATTATTTAGCTACAACTGCATGCGAAACGAACGAGTTAGCTTCAAATCCATGCGATACACATGATTTAGCTTCAAATCAATGCGATGTGGAAGGCTTAGCTTCAAATCCATGCGATACACAAGATTTAGCTTCAAATCAATGCGATGTAGTAGGTTCAGCTTCAAATCCACGCGAAACAAATGATTTAGCTTCAAACACTTGGGGTATAAGTGATATAGCTTCAACTGCAGGCGAAACGAACGAGTTAGCTTCAAATCCATACGAAACACATGATTTAGCTGCAAATCAATGTGATGTAGAAGGTTTAGCTTCAAATCCATGCGATACACAAGATTTAGCTACAAATCAATGCGATGTAGAAGGTTCAGCTTCAAATCCATGCGACACATATGATTTAGCTTCAAATACTTGCGATATAAGTGATATAGCTTGAAAAGCTGGAGGAGCAAACGAGGTTGCTTCAATTCCATACGAAACACATGATTTTGCTGCAAATCAATGCGATGTAGAAGGTTTAGCTTCAAAACAATAAGAGGTAGAAGGTTTAGCTTCAAATCAATAGAATGTAGTAGGTTTAGCTTCAAATCAATGCGATGTAGAAGGTTTAGCTTCAAATCCATACGAAACACATGATTTAGCTTCAAATCAATTCGAAGGACAAGGCTTAGATTCAAATCCATGCGAAACAAATGATTTAGCTTCAAATCAATGCGATGTAGAAGGTTTAGCTTCAAATCCATGCGATACACAAGATTTAGCTTCAAATCAATGCGATGTAGTAGGTTCAGCTTCAAATCCATGCGAAACACATGATTTAGCTTCAAATAAATGCGAAGTAGAAGGAGTAGCTTCAAATCCATGCAAAACAAATGGTTTAGCTACGAATACTTGTGATATACATTATTTAGCTACAACTGCATGCGAAACTAACGAGTTAGCTTCAAATCCATGCGCGACACATGATTTAACTTCTAATCAATGCGATGTAGAAGGTTTAGCTTCAAATCCACGCGAAACAAATGATTTAGCTTCAAACACTTGGGGTATAAGTGATATATCTTCAAATGCAGACTAACCAAACCAGTTAGCTTCAAAATCCACGCGATACACATGATTTAGCTTCAAACACTTGCGATATAAGTGATGTAGATTCAACTGCAGGCTAATCGAACGAGTTAGCTTCAAATCCATGCGTAACACATGATTTAGCTATAAATCAATGTGATGTAGAAGGTTTGGCTTCAAATCCATGAGAAACACATTATTTAGCTGCAAATCAGTGCGAAGTAGAAGGCTCGGGTTCAAATCAATGAAATTCAAATGGTTCATCTTCAAATACTTGTGAAAGACATGACTTAGATTCAACTGCATGCGAAACACATGATTTAGCTGCAAATCAATGCGATGTAGAAGGTTTAGCTTCAAAGCAATAAGAGGTAGAAGGTTTAGCTTCAAATCAATAGAATGTAGTAGGTTTAGCTTCAAATCAATGCGATGTTGAAGGTTTAGCTTCAAATCCATGCGATACACAAGATTTAGCTTCAAATCAATGCGATGTAGTAGGTTCAGCTTCAAATCCATGCGACACATATGATTTAGCTTCAAATACTTGCGATATAAGTGATATAGCTTCAAAAGCTGGAGGAACAAACGAGGTTGCTTCAATTCCATGCAAAACACATGATTTAGATTCAAATAAATGCGAAGTAGAAGGAGTAGCTTCAAATCCATGCAAAACAAATGGTTTAGCTACGAATACTTGTGATATACATTATTTAGCTACAACTGCATGCGAAACTAACGAGATAGCTTCAAATCCATGCGCGACACATGATTTAACTTCTAATCAATGCGATGTGCAAGGTTTAGCTTCAAATCCATACGAAACACATGATTTAGCTTCAAATCAATTCGAAGGACAAGGCTTAAATTCAAATCCATGCGAAACAAATGATTTAGCTGCAAATCAATGCGATGTAGAAGGTTTAGCTTCAAATCCATGCGATACACAAGATTTAGCTTCAAATCAATGCGATGTAGTAGGTTCAACTTCAAATCCATGCGACACATATGATTTAGCTTCAAATACTTGCGATATAAGTGATATAGCTTGAAAAGCTGGAGGAACAAACGAGGTTGCTTCAATTCCATGCGAAACACTTGATTTAGCTTCAAATCAATGCGAAGTAGAAGGCGTAGCTTCAAATCCATGCAAAACAAATGGTTTAGCTACGAATACTAATGATATACATTATTTAGCTACATCTGCATGCGAAACTAACGATTTAGCTTCAAATCCATGCGAAACACACCATTTATCATCAAATCAATGCGATGTAGAAGGTTTAGCTTCAAATCAATAAGAGGTAGATGGTTTAGCTTCAAATCAATAGAATATAGAAGGTTTAGCTTCAAATAAATGCGAAGTAGAAGGTTTAGCTTCAAATCCATACGACACACATGATTTAGATTCAAATCAATTCGAAGGACAAGGCTTAGATTCAAATCCATGCGAAACAAATGATTTAGCTTCAAATGAATGCGAAGTAGAAGGCTTGGCTTCAAATCCATGCAAAACAAATGGTTTAACTACAAAAACTTGTGATAAACATTATTTAGCTACAACTGCATGCGAAACGAACGAGTTAGCTTCAAATCCATGCGAAACACATGATTTAGCTTCAAATCAATGCGATGTGGAAGGTTTAGCTTCAAAACAATAAGAGGTAGAAAGTTTAGCTTCAAATCAATAGAATGTAGAAGGTTTAGCTTCAAATCAATAGAATGTAGAAGGTTTAGCTTCAAATCAATGCGATGTAGAAGGTTTAGCTTCAAATCCACACGAAACACATGATTTACCTTCAAATCAATGCGATGTGAAAGGTTTAGCTTCAAATCCATGCGATACACAAGATTTAGCTTCAAATCAATGCGATGTAGAAGGTTTAGCTTCAAAATAATAAGAGGTAGAAGGTTTAGCTTCAAATCAATTCGAAGGACAAGGCTTACATTCAAATCCATGCGAAACAAATGATTTAGCTTCAAATCAATGCGATGTAGATGGTTTAGCTTCAAATCCATGCGATACACAAGATTTAGCTTCAAATCAATGCGATGTAGAAGGTTCAGCTTCAAATCCATGCGACACATATGATTTAGCTTCAAATACTTGCGATATAAGTGATATAGCTTGAAAAGCTGGAGGAACAAACGAGATTGCTTCAATTCCATGCGAAACACATGATTCAGCTTCAAATCAATGCGAAGTAGAAGGCGTAGCTTCAAATCCATGCAAAACAAATGGTTTAGCTACGAATACCTGTGATATACATTATTTAGCTACAACTGCATGCGAAACTAACGATTTAGCTTCAAATCCATGCGAAACACACGATTTATCTTCAAATCAATGCGATGTAGAAGGTTTAGCTTCAAATCAATAAGAGGTAGATGGTTTAGCTTCAAATCAATAGAATATAGAAGGTTTAGCTTCAAATAAATGCGAAGTAGAAGGTTTAGCTTCAAATCCATACGACACACATGATTTAGATTCAAATCAATTCGAAGGACAAGGCTTAGATTCAAAACCATGCGAAACAAATGATTTAGCTTCAAATGAATGCGAAGTAGAAGGCTTGGCTTCAAATCCATGCAAAACAAATGGTTTAGCTACAAATGCTTGTGATATACATTATTTAGCTACAACTGCTTGCGAAACAAACGAGTTAGCTTCAAATCCACGCTATATACATGCTTTAGCTTCAAATCAATGCGATGTAGAAAGTTAAGCTTCAAATCCATGCGATACACAAGATTTAGCTTCAAATCAATGCGATGTAGTAGGTTCAGCTTCAAATCCATGCGACACATATGATTTAGCTTCAAATACTTGCGATATAAGGGATATAGCTTCAAAAGCTGTAGGAACAAACGAGGTAGTTTCAATTCCATGCGACACACATGATTTAGCTTCAAATCAATGCGATGTAGAAGGTACAGCTTCAAATCCATACGAAACACATGATTTAGCTTCAAATCAATTCGAAGTACAATGCTTAGATTCAAATCCATGCGAAACAAATGATTTAGCTTCAAATGAATGCGAAGAAGAAGGCTTGGCTTCAAATCCATGCAAAACAATTGGTTTAACTACAAATACTTGTGATAAACATTATATAGCTACAACTGCATGCGAAACAAACGAGTTAACTTCAAATCCATGCGATACACATGATTTAGCTTCAAATCAATGCGATGTAGAAGGTTTCGCTTCAAATCCATGCGATACACAAGATTTAGCTTCAAATCAATGCGATGTAGAAGGTTTAGCTTCAAATCCATGCGACACATATGATTAAGCTTCAAATACTTACGATATAAGTGATATAGCTTCAAAAGCTGTAGGAACAAACGAGCTAGCTTCAATTCCATGCGAGACACATGATTTAGCTTCAAATCAATGCGATGTAGAAGGTTCAGCTTCAAATCCATACGAAACACATGATTTAGCTTCAAATGAATGCGAAGTAGAAGGCTTAGCTTCAAATCCATGCAAAACAAATGGTTTAGCTACAAATGCTTGTGATATACATTATTTAGCTACAACTGCATGCGAAACAAACAAGTTAGTTTCAAATCCATGCTATATACATGCTTTAGCTTCAAATCAATGCGATGTAGATGGTTAAGCTTCAAATCCATGCGATACACAAGATTTAGCTTCAAATCAATGCGATGTAGTAGGTTCAGCTTCAAATCCATGCGATACACAAGATTTAGCTTCAAATCAATGTGATGTAGTAGGTTCAACTTCAAATCCATGCGACACATATGATTTAGCTTCAAATACTTGCGATATAAGTGATATAGCTTGAAAAGCTGGAGGAACAAACGAGGTTGCTTCAATTCCATGCGAAACACTTGATTTAGCTTCAAATCAATGCGAAGTAGAAGGCGTAGCTTCAAATCCATGCAAAACAAATGGTTTAGCTACGAATACTTATGATATACATTATTTAGCTACATCTGCATACGAAACTAACGATTTAGCTTCAAATCCATGCGAAACACACCATTTATCTTCAAATCAATGCGATGTAGAAGGTTTAGCTTCAAATCAATAAGAGGTAGATGGTTTAGCTTCAAATCAATAGAATATAGAAGGTTTAGCTTCAAATAAATGCAAAGTAGAAGGTTTAGCTTCAAATCCATACGACACACATGATTTAGATTCAAATCAATTCGAAGGACAAGGCTTAGATTCAAATCCATGCGAAACAAATGATTTAGCTTCAAATGAATGCGATGTAGAAGGTTTAGCTTCAAATCCATGCCAAACACGTGATTTATCTTCCAATTAATGCGAAGTAGAAGGCTTAGCTTCAAATCCATGCGAATCAAATGGTTTAGCTTCAAATACTTGTGATATACGTTATTTAGATTTAACTGCATGCGCAACGAACGAGTTAGCTTCAAATCGATGCGAAACACATGATTTAACTGCAAATCAATGCGATGAAGAAGATTTAGCTTGAAATCCATGCGAAACAAATGATACAGCTTCAAACACATGGGGTGTATGTGATATAGCTTCAAATGAGAACTAATCAATCGTGTTAGCTTCAAAATCCATGCGATACCCATGATTTAGCTTCAAAACAATGCGATGTAGAAGGTTTAGCTTCAAATCCATGCGAAACAAATGATTTAGCATCAGATACTTCTGATATAACTGATATAGCTTCAAATGCAGGGGAGACAAACGAGTTAGCATCAAACCCATGCAAAACACATGATTTAGCTGCAAATCAATGCGATGTAGAAGGTTTAGCTTCAAAACAATAAGAGGTAGAAGGTTTAGCTTCAAATCAATAGAATGTAGAAGGTTTAGCTTCAAATCAATAGAATGTAGAAGGTTTAGCTTCAAATCAATGCGATGTAGAAGGTTTAGCTTCAAATCCACACGAAACACATGATTTACCTTCAAATCAATGCGATGTGAAAGGTTTAGCTTCAAATCCATGCGATACACAAGATTTAGCTTCAAATCAATGCGATGTAGAAGGTTTAGCTTCAAAATAATAAGAGGTAGAAGGTTTAGCTTCAAATCAATTCAAAGGACAAGGCTTAGATTCAAATCCATGCGAAACAAATGATTTAGCTTCAAATCAATGCGATGTAGATGGTTTAGCTTCAAATCCATGTGATACACAAGATTTAGCTTCAAATCAATGCGATGTAGAAGGTTCAGCTTCAAATCCATGCGACACATATGATTTAGCTTCAAATACTTGCGATATAAGTGATATAGCTTGAAAAGCTGGAGGAACAAACGAGATTGCTTCAATTCCATGCGAAACACATGATTCAGCTTCAAATCAATGCGAAGTAGAAGGCGTAGCTTCAAATCCATGCAAAACAAATGGTTTAGCTACGAATACCTGTGATATACATTATTTAGCTACAACTGCATGCGAAACTAACGATTTAGCTTCAAATCCATGCGAAACACACGATTTATCTTCAAATCAATGCGATGTAGAAGGTTTAGCTTCAAATCAATAAGAGGTAGATGGTTTAGCTTCAAATCAATAGAATATAGAAGGTTTAGCTTCAAATAAATGCGAAGTAGAAGGTTTAGCTTCAAATCCATACGACACACATGATTTAGATTCAAATCAATTCGAAGGACAAGGCTTAGATTCAAAACCATGCGAAACAAATGATTTAGCTTCAAATGAATGCGAAGTAGAAGGCTTGGCTTCAAATCCATGCAAAACAAATGGTTTAGCTACAAATGCTTGTGATATACATTATTTAGCTACAACTGCTTGCGAAACAAACGAGTTAGCTTCAAATCCATGCTATATACATGCTTTAGCTTCAAATCAATGCGATGTAGAAAGTTAAGCTTCAAATCCATGCGATACACAAGATTTAGCTTCAAATCAATGCGATGTAGTAGGTTCAGCTTCAAATCCATGCGACACATATGATTTAGCTTCAAATACTTGCGATATAAGGGATATAGCTTCAAAAGCTGTAGGAACAAACGAGGTAGTTTCAATTCCATGCGACACACATGATTTAGCTTCAAATCAATGCGATGTAGAAGGTACAGCTTCAAATCCATACGAAACACATGATTTAGCTTCAAATCAATTCGAAGTACAATGCTTAGATTCAAATCCATGCCAAACAAATGATTTAGCTTCAAATGAATGCGAAGAAGAAGGCTTGGCTTCAAATCCATGCAAAACAATTGGTTTAACTACAAATACTTGTGATAAACATTATATAGCTACAACTGCATGCGAAACAAACGAGTTAACTTCAAATCCATGCGATACACATGATTTAGCTTGAAATCAATGCGATGTAGAAGGTTTCGCTTCAAATCCATGCGATACACAAGATTTAGCTTCAAATCAATTCGAAGTACAATGCTTAGATTCAAATCCATGCGTAACAAATGATTTAGCTTCAAATGAATGCGAAGCAGAAGGCTTAGCTTCAAATCCATGCAAAACAAATGGTTTAGCTACAAATGCTTGTGATATACATTATTTAGCTACAACTGCATGCGAAACAAACAAGTTAGCTTCAAATCCATGCTATATACATGCTTTAGCTTCAAATCAATGCGATGTAGAAGGTTTAGCTTCAAATCCATGCGATACACAAGATTTAGCTTCAAATCAATGTGATGTAGTAGGTTCAGCTTCAAATCCATGCGAAACACATGATTTAGCTTCAAATAAATGCGAAGTAGAAGGAGTAGCTTCAAATCCATGCAAAACAAATGGTTTGGCTACGAATACTTGTGATATACATTATTTTGCTACAACTGCAGGCTAAACGAACGAGTTAGCTTCAAATCCATGCGAAACACATGATTTAGCTGCAAATCAATGTCATGTAGAAGGTTTAGCTTCAAATACATGCGATACACAAGATTTAGCTTCAAATCAATGCGATGTAGAAGGTTTGGCTTCAAATCCATGCGACACATATGGTTTAGCTACAAATACTTGTGATATACATCATTTAGCTACAACTGCATGCGAAACAAACGAGTTAGCTTCAAATCCATGCTATATACATGCTTTAGCTTCAAATCAATGCGATGTAGAAAGTTAAGCTTCAAATCCATGCGATACACAAGATTTAGCTTCAAATCAATGCGATGTAGTAGGTTCAGCTTCAAATCCATGCGACACATATGATTTAGCTTCAAATACTTGCGATATAAGGGATATAGCTTCAAAAGATGTAGGAACAAACGAGGTAGTTTCAATTCCATGCGACACACATGATTTAGCTTCAAATCAATGCGATGTAGAAGGTACAGCTTCAAATCCATACGAAACACATGATTTAGCTTCAAATCAATTCGAAGTACAATGCTTAGATTCAAATCCATGCGAAACAAATGATTTAGCTTCAAATGAATGCGAAGAAGAAGGCTTGGCTTCAAATCCATGCAAAACAATTGGTTTAACTACAAATACTTGTGATAAACATTATATAGCTACAACTGCATGCGAAACAAACGAGTTAACTTCAAATCCATGCGATACACATGATTTAGCTTCAAATCAATGCGATGTAGAAGGTTTCGCTTCAAATCCATGCGATACACAAGATTTAGCTTCAAATCAATGCGATGTAGAAGGTTTAGCTTCAAATCCATGCGACACATATGATTAAGCTTCAAATACTTGCGATATAAGTGATATAGCTTCAAAAGCTGTAGGAACAAACGAGCTAGCTTCAATTCCATGCGAGACACATGATTTAGCTTCAAATCAATGCGATGTAGAAGGTTCAGCTTCAAATCCATACGAAACACATGATTTAGCTTCAAATCAATTCGAAGTACAATGCTTAGATTGAAATCCATGCGTAACAAATGATTTAGCTTCAAATGAATGCGAAGTAGAAGGCTTAGCTTCAAATCCATGCAAAACAAATGGTTTAGCTACAAATGCTTGTGATATACATTATTTAGCTACAACTGCATGCGAAACAAACAAGTTAGCTTCAAATCCATGCTATATACATGCTTTAGCTTCAAATCAATGCGATGTAGAAGGTTTAGCTTCAAATCCATGCGATACACAAGATTTAGCTTCAAATCAATGTGATGTAGTAGGTTCAGCTTCAAATCCATGCGAAACACATGATTTAGCTTCAAATAAATGCGAAGTAGAAGGAGTAGCTTCAAATCCATGCAAAACAAATGGTTTGGCTACGAATACTTGTGATATACATTATTTTGCTACAACTGCAGGCTAAACGAACGAGTTAGCTTCAAATCCATGCGAAACACATGATTTAGCTGCAAATCAATGCGAAGTAGAAGGAGTAGCTTCAAATCCATGCAAAACAAATGGTTTAGCTACGAATACTTGTGATATACATTATTTAGATACAATTGCATGCGAAACTAACGATTTAGCTTCAAATCCATGCGAAACTCACGATTTATCTTCAAATCAATGCGATGTAGAAGGTTTAGCTTCAAATCAATAAGAGGTAGATGGTTTAGCTTCAAATCAATAGAATATAGAAGGTTTAGCTTCAAATAAAAGCGAAGTAGAAGGTTTAGCTTCAAATCCATACGACACACATGATTTAGATTCAAATCAATTCGAAAGACAAGGCTTAGATTCAAATCCATGCGAAACAAATGATTTAGCTTCAAAGGAATGCGAAGTAGAAGGCTTGGCTTCAAATCCATGCAAAACAAATGGTTTAACTACAAATACTTGTGATAAACATTATTTAGCTACAACTGCATGCGAAACAAACGAGATAAGTTCAAATCCATGCGATACTCATGATTTAGCTTCAAATCAATGCGATGTAGAAGGTTTAGCTTCAAATCCACGCGAAACAAATGATTTAGCTTCAAACACTTGGGGTATAAGTGATACAGCATCAAATGCAGACTAATCAAACGAGTTAGCTTCAAAATCCACGCGATACACATGATTTAGCTTCAAACACTTGGGATATAAGTGATGTAGATTCAACTGCAGGCAAAACGAGCGAGTTAGCTTCAAATCCATACGAAACACATGATTTAGCTGCAAATCAATGTGATGTAGAAGGTTTAGCTTCAAATCTATGCGATACACAAGATTAGCTTCAAATCAATGCGATGTAGAAGGTTCAGCTTCAAATCCATGTGACACATATGATTTAGCTTCAAATACTTGCGATATAAGTGATATAGCTTCAAAAGCTGGAGGAACAAACGAGGTGGCTTCAATTCCATGCGAAACAAATGATTTTGCTTCAAATCAATGAGAAGTAGAAGGCGTAGCTTCAAATCCATTTGAAACAAATGGTTTAGCTACAAATACTTGTGATATAGATTATTTAGCTACAACTGCATGCAAAACTAACGAGTTAGCTTCAAATCCATGCGAAACACACGATTTATCTTCAAATCAATGCGATGTAGAAGGTTTGCTTCGAATCAATAAGAGGTAGATGGTTTAGCTTGAAATCAATAGAATATAGAAGGTTTAGCTTCAAATAAATGCGATGTAGAAGGTTTAGCTTCAAATCCATACGACACACATGATTTAGATTCAAATCAATTCGAAGGACAAGGCATAGATTCAAATCCATGCGAAACAAATGATTTAGCTTCAAATGAATGCGAAGTAGAAGGCTTGGCTTCAAATCCATGCAAAACAAATGGTTTAACTACAAATACTTGTGATATACATTATTTAGCTACAACTGCATGCGAAACGAACGAGTTAGCTTCAAATCTATGCGATACACATGATTTAGCTTCAAATCAATGCGATGTGGAAGGTTTAGCTTCAAATCCATGCGATACACAAGATTTAGATTCAAATCAATGCGATGTAGTAGGTTCAGCTTCAAATCCATGCGACACATATGATTTAGCTTCAAATTCTTGCGATATAAGTGATATAGCTTCAAAAGCTGGAGGAACAAACGAGGAAGCTTCTATTCCATGCGAAACAAATGATTTAACTTCAAATCAATGGGAAGAAGAAGGCTTAGCTTCAGATCCATGCGATGCACAAGATTTCGCTTCAAATCAATGCGATGTAGTAGGTTCAGCTTCAAATCCATGCGATATAAGTGATATAGCTTCAAAAGCAGGAGGAACAAACGAGGTAGCTTCAATTCTATGCGAAACAAATGATTTAGCTTCAAATCAATGCGAAGAAGATGGCGTAGCTTCAAATCCATGCGAAACAAATGGTTTAGATACAAATACTTGTGATATACATTATTTAGCTACAACTGCATGCGAAACTAACGAGTTAGCTTCAAATCCATGCGAAACAAATGATTTAGCTTCAAATCAATACGATGTAGAAGGTTTAGCTTCAATTCCATGCGATACACATGATTTAGCTTCAAATCAATGCGATGTGGAAGGTTTAGCTTCAAATCAATGCGATGTAGAAGGTTCAGCTTCAAATCCATACGAAAATCATGATTTAGCTTCAAATCAATTCGAAGGACAAGGCTTAGATTCAAATCCATGCGAAAAAATGATTTAGCTTCAAATGAATGCGAAGTAGAAGGCTTAGCTTCAAATCCATGCAAAACAAATGGTTTAGCTACAAATGCTTGTGATATACATTATTTCGCTACAACTGCATGCGAAACAAACGAGTTACCTTCAAATCCATGCTATATACATGATTTAGCTTCAAATCAATGCGATGTAGAAGGTTTAGCTTGAAATCCATGCGATACACAAGATTTAGCTTCAAATGAATGCGATGTAGTAGGTTCAGCTTCAAATCCATGCGACACATATGATTTAGCTTCAAATACTTGCGATATAAGTGATATAGCTTCGAATACAGGCGAAACAAACGAGTTAGCTTCAAATCCATGCGAAACACATGATTCAGCTGCAAATCAATGCGATGTAGAAGGTTAAGCTTCAAATCCATGCGAAACACATTATTTAGCTGCAAATCAGTGCGAAGTAGAAGGCTCGGGTTCAAATCAATGTGATGCAAATGGTTCATCTTCAAATACTTGTGAATGACATGATTGAGCTTCAACTGCAGGCGAAACACATGATTTAGCTTCTAATCAATGCGATGTAGAAGGTTTAACTTCAAATCCATGCAAAACACGTGATTTATCTTCCAATTAATGCGAAGTAGAAGGCTTAGCTTCAAATCCATGCGAATCAAATGGTTTAGCTTCAAGTACTTGTGATATACGTTATTTAGATTTAACTGCATGCGCAACGAACGAGTTAGCTTCAAATCCATGCGAAACACATGATTTAGCTGCAAATCAATGCGATGAAGAAGGTTCAGCTTCAAATCCATGCGATATAAGTGATATGGCTTCAAAAGCAGGAGGAACAAACGAGGTAGCTTCAATTCCATGCGAAACAAATGATTTAGCTTTAAATACTTGCGATATAGGTGACATAGTTTCAAATGGAGGCGAAACGGACGAGTTAGCTTCAATTCCATGCGATACACATGATTTATCTTCAAATCAATGCGATGTGGAAGGTTTAGCCTCAAATCCATGCGATACACAAGATTTAGCTTCAAATCAATGCGATGTAGAAGGTTCAGCTTCAAATCCATACGAAACACATGATTTAGCTTCAAATCAATTCGAAGGACAAGGCTTAGATTCAAATCCATGCGAAACAAATGATTTAGCTTCAAATGAATGCGAAGTAGAAGGCTTAGCTTCAAATCCATGCAAAACAAATGGTTTAGCTACAAATGCTTGTGATATACATTATTTAGCTACAACTGCATGCGAAACAAACGAGTTACCTTCAAATCCATGCTATATACATGATTTAGCTTCAAATCAATGCGATGTAGAAGGTTTAGCTTGAACTCCATGCGATACACAAGATTTAGCTTCAAATGAATGCGATGTAGTAGGTTCAGCTTCAAATCCATGCGACACATATGATTTAGCTTCAAATACTTGCGATATAAGTGATATAGCTTCGAATACAGGCGAAACGAACGAGTTAGCTTCAAATCCATGCGAAACACATGATTCAGCTGCAAATCAATGCGATGTAGAAGGTTAAGCTTCAAATCCATGCGAAACACATTATTTAGCTGCAAATCAGTGCGAAGTAGAAGGCTCGGGTTCAAATCAATGTGATGCAAATGGTTCATCTTCAAATACTTGTGAATGACATGATTGAGCTTCAACTGCAGGCGAAACACATGATTTAGCTTCAAATCAATGCGATGTAGAAGGTTTAACTTCAAATCCATGCAAAACACGTGATTTATCTTCCAATTAATGCGAAGTAGAAGGCTTAGCTTCAAATCCATGCGAATCAAATGGTTTAGCTTCAAATACTTGTGATATTCATTATTTATCTTCCAATTAATGCGAAGTAGAAGGCTTAGCTTCAAATCCATGCGAAACACATGATTTATCTTCAAATCAATGCGATGTAGAAGGTTTAGCTTCAAATCCATGCGAAACAAATGATATAGTTTCAAACACTTGGGGTGTAAGTGATATAGCTTCAAATGAAGACTAATCAATCGTGTTAGCTTCAAAATCCATGCGATACACATGATTTAGCTTCAAATCAATGCGATGTAGAAGGTTTAGCTTCAAATCCATGCGAAACAAATGATTTAGCATCAGATACTTCTGATATAACTGATATACCTTCAAATGCAGGGGAAACAAACGAGTTAGCATCAAATCCATGCAAAACACATGATATAGCTGCAAATCAATGCGATGTAGTAGGATTAGCTTCAAATCCATGCGAAACACATTATTTAGCTGCAAATCAGTGCGAAGTAGAAGGCTCGGGTTCAAATCAATGCAATTCAAATGGTTCATCTTCAAATACATGTGAAAGACATGATTTAGCCTCAACTTCATGCGAAACACATGATTTAGCTTCAAATCAATGCGAAACACATGTTTTAGCTTCAAATCATTGCGATGTAGAAGGTTTAGCTTCAAATCCATGCAAAACACGTGATTTATCTTCCAATTAATGCGAAGTAGAAGGCTTAGCTTCAAATCCATGCGAATCAAATGGTTTAGCTACAAATACTTGTGATATTCATTATTTATCTTCCAATTAATGCGAAGTAGAAGGCTTAGCTTCAAATCCATGCGAAACACATGATTTATCTTCAAATCAATGCGATGTAGAAGGTTTGGCTTCAAATCAATAAGAGGTAGAAGGTTTAGCTTCAAATCAATAGAATGTAGAAAGTTTAGCTTCAAATTGTGGCGGACCAGACATAAAAAGACACGTCCTTCAAAAGCGTGGTGTACAGATGCCTTTTTCGGGTTTTCTCGACGCAAGGCGTACACCCCGCAATAAAACAATAAAAACGTTGGGACACAGCTTCGGACCATAGGTCCCGGATCACCCCGGTCGGAAAATCTTCGGAAAAGGCCTTCGCCCTTCCCGAGGACTTTCCCTTAACAATTTCAAGGACTTTCCCTACCAATAAATACGAGGACCTCTCGACCGGGAGAAGTCAGTTAGCAAGTTTTCCTCCGACTCTCAACGTGTCCATATTTCTGTATCATCCGTCACTCGTTTACCTTTACCTTCTACACACTGTACCTCATCGCCTTTGTTACAAGTTATATTAAAGTTCTCGTTATATAAAAACCAAAAAAACTCTCGGATTATTTTATACAAACCGTCGCAGTAACCCCTGCGACAAACTGGTGACCCCGACGTGATCCGAGAGTACCGCGAGTGCGTGATAACCGAGAACTTAGTCACTCTTAGTGACATCTCGTTCGGCAACATACGAACTTCGCGATCCGAGTGGTGTTATACAAACTGTGTGAACTTTATTTTTTTTAATTCATACGAAATGACAGACGCCAGCCCCATCCAAACTACCGCCTCCGGTGTAGAGGTAAATCAAATTAATATACGCGTACCTAGCTTCACACGCGAGGTACCAGCTATGTGTTTTGCACAACTGGAAGGACAGTTTCTCATAGCGGGAGTAAAAAGCGAGAATAAAAAGTTCTGGTACGCAGCCTCGAACTTGGAAACCAAGTATGCAACCGAGGTACAGGATCTAATTATCAACCCGCCAGCTGAAAATCCCTTCAAAATTTTGAAAGAGACGCTCATATCGCGCCTCTCGCAGTCGAACGAATCGCGTCTTCAGCGACTCCTGGAGCGAGAAGAAATGGGGGACCGGAAACCTTCACAGTTTTTGCGGTACCTAAGGGGGCTGGAAAATTCAGTGCCGGACAATATAGTTCGAACTATATGTCTCAACCGGTTGCCGACGCATGTACGAGCAATCCTCGCTACGCACACGGATACGACGTTGGAGAAACTCGGCCTACTCGCCGACCAAATAGTGATACTCACACCGAGAGCACACGTAGCCAGCATCGACAGGACACCCGCCCCGGACAACAATTTGGCGCAGCAAGTAGAAGCTTTAACGCGTCAAGTAGCCACGCTGAGAGCAATATTAAACGAAAGAGAAGCCCGACCACGCACTAAAAACTTCACGCGAGACAGATCACGGCAACGTAGCCATAGTCGTGGTAAGCAAGGTATGTGTTGGTACCACGCACGCTTCGCGGATAAAGCCATAAAATGCATTTCTCCGTGCACCGCGAATCCGGGAAACTCAAATCCTCGTCAATAATCGCGGCAACATATGACGAGTTCCCTACAAGCCGCCTTTTTATCACTGAAAAAGCGTCAAGGATTCAATACCTTATTGATACTGGCGCGGACGTGAGCGTTTACCCTCGGACGTACTTATCGACGAACCCGCCGCGCTCAAATTACGAAATGTTTGCGGCAAACGGTACAAGGATCCCCACATACGGGACAATTACGCTGAGAGTCGACTTCGATCTACGTCGCGAGTTAATATGGCGATTTATTGTAACAGATATCGCTAAACCAATCATCGGCGCGGATTTCCTAGGTCATTTTGGGTTACTCGTCGACATCAAAAACAGATGTTTAGTCGATGGCACAACATCGCGAACTACGCAATGCTCAATAGTACGGGACAAATTTGTCACAATCAAGACAATTCACGGCGATACGCAATATCACGCCTTACTTTCACGATACAGTGAAATAACACATCCCGCGGGCACGCCTAGCGCTGCAAAACACAGTATCGAGCACCATATTGAAACGACCCCCGGAACGCCTATCTCTCACAAAGTCCGACGACTCGCACCGGACCGCTATAAAGCAGCAAAAGCGGAATTTGACCTGCTGCTCAAGCAAGGGATTATTCGACCTTCTAAGAGCCCATGGTCATCACCGTTGCACATGGTCACGAAAAAAAACGGAGAATGGCGCCCTTGCGTCGGCTACCGCGGGTTGAATAAACGAACAATTCCGAATAGATATCCCATACGACGCATCGAAGATTTCTCACAAAATCTACACGGGAAAACAATCTTCTCAACCATCAACCTCGTGCGCGCTTACCACCAGATACCGATAGCTGCGGAGGATATTCCAAAAACCGCCGTAATTACACCTTTTGGTTTATTTGAATATTTATACGGACCCTTCGGCCTTTGCGAGATAGCTCAAACTTTTCAGAGATTCATAGACGAAGTTACGCGAGGTTTGGATTTCGTCTTCGCCTATCTCGACGATTTTTTAATAGCTTCCGCAAACCCGAGCGAACATCTGCAACACCTCGAGATTATTTTCAAAAGATTTAAGGAATATGGCATTGTCATAAACCCAAGCAAATGCGTATTCGGAGCCTCTCAGGTCAAATTTCTGGGCTACCAGGTAGACGAGAAGGGCACTCGCCCACCCGAACATAAGGTCGACGCCGTAAAAAACTTCCCTCAGCCGACAACCGTAAAACAATTACGCCGTTTCCTTGGGATAGTTAACTTCTACCGTCGATTCCTGCCAGCAGCTGCTACACGACAAAAGCCCCTTAACGGCCTACTGACAGGCCCAAAAATGACAGGTAACAAACCTATCAATTGGACCGAAGAGGCCAAACAAGCTTTCGTCGCAATAAAAGAAGGCCTAGCCAACGCCACGCTGTTGGTACATCCAGCAATAAATGCTCCATTATCAATAACTGTGGACGCTTCTGACCACGCGATAGGAGCCGTTTTGCAACAAAGGACAAACAACGATTGGCAACCCCTTGGATTTTTCTCTCGCCCCCTGACAAAAACTCAAGCTAAGTATAGCGCGTACGATCGCGAGCTTCTCGCTATTTACGAAGCCATAAAGTACTTCATTTACGCTGTAGAAGGCAGAAACTTCACCATATTCACAGATCACAAACCGCTTACTTATGTTTTTAACCAAAAGAAAGAAAAATCCCCAAGGCAGTTCCGTTACTTTGATTACATTTCACAATTCACATCGGACATAAAACATATTTCGGGCATAAATAATGTAGTCGCAGACGCTCTATCGAGAATCGAAGAAATCGAAGAGATCAATTATTCAGCTCTCGCCGCAGCACAAACCGATGACGAAGAACTACAACATTTATTGCAATCCGATACAAACCTACAACTAAAATCTATTTTCTTTGAACCGTGTAAAGCCAACATCTACTGCGATATTTCTACACAGAGAGCCCGCCCTTATATCGTACCGTCATTCCGCAAGAAGGTTTTCCAACGGATCCATGGATTAGCCCACCCAGGTACACGGGCCACCATAAAACTTATCTCAGAAAGGTTTGTGTGGCCATCCATGCGGAAAGATTGCACACAATGGGTTAGAACATGCATACAATGCCAAAAATCAAAAATATCTAAGCACGTGTCTTCACCTATAGGCAAATTCGAAACACCAAGCGCTAGATTCCAACACATTCATATGGACATAGTTGGCCCGATGACATCCTCAGAAGGTTTCAAGTACTGCGTAACGTGCGTGGACCACCGCAGAAGCAGTCGCAAAAGTTTTTATGAACTGGATTAGCCGCTTCGGAGTCCCCGCGAGAATAACAACCGACCAAGGAAGACAGTTCACTTCACAGTTATTCAAAGAATTAACCCGTTTGATTGGCGCCTCACACCTTATGACAACTGCATACCACCCGCAAGCCAACGGAATGGTTGAACGATTCCATAGGCAACTCAAAGCAGGAATCATGTGTCATGAAGACAACAAATGGACCCAACGACTTCCTATTGTTTTATTAGGCATTAGATCAGCACCCAAAGAAGATCTACAGGCAAGCTCAACAGAGCTAGTATATGGAGAAAGTGTCCGTTTACCAGGAGAATTTTTCGAAAACCATAAAGTACAGGATACCAATGATTTCGTAAAACAACTACGCCAGCATATGAAGGAAATTAATCCAACAGCTCCGGTTAAACACGGAGAGAAAAAACCTTTTATTTTTAAAGACCTAGCAACGACGCAAGAAGTCTTCGTTCGCCATGACGCGGTAAGAAAACCCTTACAGCCACCATACGATGGACCATATACAGTAATCGACCGCGCAACAACATATTTTACACTTGATATCGCCGGAAAACATACAAAAATCTCCATCGACCGCCTTAAACCAGCATATTTATTAAAAGATGCCGCAAACAATAATACACCACACAACAAGACTAACCTGCAACCAGAAGTACAAGCACAAGGCACTTCAAACTTACCAACGACAACACGTTCCGGTAGAAGAGTAAAATTTCCAGACTTCTTCGGAATGCCGTTAGCTCACGAACATACTTATTAATATACTCCGATATATCTTGCGTACGCATATTATAAATCATGAAAAGTGCTGTCCACTACTAATACCATTATCAATGTTATAAGCGACATATTCATACCGTAAAATGTATATATTTTAGATTACCACGTTGATCTCCCATAGGTATAATTTTCTTTTTTTTTTCAACCAATTTTGTACCTTAGCGTTAATCACTGGAAGGGGGGTGAATGTGGCGGACCAGACATAAAAAGACACGTCCTTCAAAAGCGGGGTGTACACATGCCTTTTTCGGGTTTTCCCGACGCAAGGCGTACACCCCGCAATAAAACAATAAAAACGTTGGGACACAGCTTCAGACCATAGGTCCCGGATCACCCCGGTCGGAAAATCTTCGGGAAAGGCCTTCGCCCTTCCCGAGGACTTTCCCTTACCAAATTCAAGGACTTTCCCTACCAATAAATACGAGGACCTCTCGACCGAGAGAAGTCAGTTAGCAAGTTTTCCTCCGACTCTCAACGTGTCCATATTTCTGTATCATCCGTCACTCGTTTACCTTTACCTTCTACACACTGTACCTCATCGCCTTTGGTACAAGTTATATTAAAGTTCTCGTTATATAAAAACCAAAAAAACTCTCGGATTATTTTATACAAACCGCCGCAGTAACCCCTGCGACAAAAAATCAATGCGATGTAGAAGGTTTGGCTTCAAATCCATACGAAACACATGATTTAGCTTCAAATCAATTCGAAGGACAAGGCTTAGATTCAAATCCATGCGACACATATGATTTAGCTTCAAATACTTGCGATATAAGTGATATAGCTTCAAAAGCTGGAGGAACAAACGAGGAAGCTTCAATTCCATGCGAAATAAATGATTTAACTTCAATCAATGCGAAGTAGAAGGCTTAGCTTCAGATCCATGCGGGACAAATGGATTAGATAGAAATACTTGTGATATACATTATTTAGCTACAACTGCATGCGGAACAAACGAGTTTGCTTCAAATCCATGCGAAACGCATGATTTAGCTTCAAATCGATGCGATGTAGAAGGTTCAGCTTCAAATCTATGCGACACATATGATTTAGCTTCAAATACTTGCGATATAAGAGATATAGCTTCAAAAGCTGGAGGAACAAACGAGGTGGCTTCAAGTTCATGCGAAACAAATGATTTAGCTTCAAATCAATGCGAAGTAGAAGGCGTAGCTTCAAATACATGCGAAACAAATGGTTTAGCTACAAATACTTGTGATATAGATTATTTAGCTACAACAGCATGCGAAACTAACGTGTTAGCTTCAAATCCACGCGAAACACACGATTTATCTTCAAATCAATGCAATGTAGAAGGTTTAGCTTCAAATCCGTGCGATACACAAGATTTAGCTTCAAATCAGTGCGATGTAGAAGGTTTAGCTTCAAATCCATGCAAAACACGTGATTTATCTTCCAATTAATGTGAAGTAGAAGGCTTAGCTTCAAATCCATGAGAATCAAATGGTTTAGCTTGAAATACTTGTGATATACGTTATTTAGATTTAACTGCATGCGCAACGAACGAGTTAGCTTCAAATCCATGCGAAACACATGATTTAGCTGCAAATCAATGCGATGTAGAAGGTTTAGCTTCAAATCCATTCGATACACAAGATTTAGCTTCAAATCAATGCGATGTAGAAGGTTCAGCTTCAAAACCATGTGACACATATGATTTAGCTTCAAATACTTGCGATATAAGAGATATAGCTTCAAAAGCTGGAGGAACAAACGAGGTGGCTTCAAGTTCATGCGAAACAAATGATTTAGCTTCAAATCAATGCGAAGTAGAAGGCTTAGCTTCAAATACATGCGAAAAAAATGGTTTAGCTACAAATACTTGTGATATAGATTATTTAGCTACAACTGCATGCGAAACTAACGAGTTAGCTTCAAATCCACGCGAAACACACGATTTATCTTCAAATCAATGCGATGTAGAAGGTTTAGCTTCAAAACCATGCGATACACAAGATTTAGCTTCAAATCAATGCGATGTAGAAGGTTTAGCTTCAAATCCATGCAAAACACGTGATTTATCTTCCAATTAATGCGAAGTAGAAGGCTTAGCTTCAAATCCATGGGAATCAAATGGTTTAGCTTGAAATACTTGTGATATACGTTATTTAGATTTAACTGCATGCGCAACGAACGAGTTAGCTTCAAATCCATGCCAAACACATGATTTAGCTGCAAATCAAAGCGATGTAGAAGGTTTGGCTTCAAATCCATGCGATTCACAAGATTTAGCTTCAAATCAATGCGATGTAGAAGGTTCAGCTTCAAATCCATGCGACACATATGATTTAGCTTCAAATACTTGCGATATAAGTGATATAGCTTCAAAAGCTGGAGGAACAAACGAGGTGGCTTCAATTCCATGCGGAACAAATGATTTAGCTTCAAATCAATGCGAAGTAGAAGGCGTAGCTTCAAATCAATGCGAAACAAATGGATTAGCTACAAATACTTGCGATATACATTATTTAGCTACAACTGCATGCGAAACTAACGAGTTATCTTCAAATCAATGCGATGTAGAAGGTTTAGCTTCAAATCCAAGCGAAACACATGATTTAGCTTCAAATCCATGGGTTGTAGAAGGTTTAGTTTCAAATCCGTGCGAAACACATTATTTAGCTGCAAATCAGTGCGAAGAAGAAGGTTAAGGTTCAAATCCATGCGATTCAAATGTTTCATCTTCAAATACTTGTGAAAGACATGATTTAGTTTTAACTGCATGCGAAACAAACAAGTTTGCTTCAAATCCATGCGATACACAAGATTTAGCTTCAAATCAATGCAATGTAGTAGGTTCAGCTTCAAATCTATGCGATATAAGTGACATAGCTTCAAAAGCTGGAGGAACAAATGAGGAAGCTTCAATTCCATGCGAAACAAATGATTTACACTTCAATCAATGCGAAGTAGAAGGCTTAGCTTCAGATCCATGCGGAACAAATGGATTAGCTACACATACTTGTGATATACATTATTTAGCTACAACTACATGCGAAACAAACGAGTTAGCTTCAAATCCATGCGATACACATGATTTAGCTTCAAATCAATGCGATGTAGAAGGTTTAGCTTCAAATCCATGCGATACACAAGATTTACCTTCAAATCAATGCGATGTAGTAGGTTCAGCTTCAAATCCATGCGACACATATGATTTAGCTTCAAATACTTGCGATATAAGTAATATAGCTTCAAAAGCTGTAGGAACAAACGAGGTAGCTTCAATTCCATGCGAGAAACATGAATTAGCTGCAAATCAATGCGATGTAGAAGGTTTAGCTTCAAATCCATACGAAACACATGATTTAGCTTCAAATCGATGCGATGTAGAAGGTTCAGCTTCAAATCTATGCGACACATATGATTTAGCTTCAAATACTTGCGATATAAGAGATATAGCTTCAAAAGCTGGAGGAACAAACGAGGTGGCTTCAAGTTCATGCGAAACAAATGATTTAGCTTCAAATCAATGCGAAGTAGAAGGCGTAGCTTCAAATACATGCGAAACAAATGGTTTAGCTACAAATACTTGTGATATAGATTATTTAGCTACAACTGCATGCGAAACTAACGAGTTAGCTTCAAATCCACGCGAAACACACGATTTATCTTCAAATCAATGCGATGTAGAAGGTTTAGCTTCAAATCCATGCGATACACAAGATTTAGCTTCAAATCAATGCGATGTAGAAGGTTTAGCTTCAAATCCATGCAAAACACGTGATTTATCTTCCAATTAATGCGAAGTAGAAGGCTTAGCTTCAAATCCATGCGAATCAAATGGTTTAGCTTCAAATACTTGTGATATACGTTATTTAGATTTAACTGCATGCGCAACGAACGAGTTAGCTTCAAATCCATGCGAAACACATGATTCAGCTGCAAATCAATGCGAAGTAGAAGGCTTGGCTTCAAATCCATGCAAAACAAATGGCTTAACTACAAATACTTGTGATATACATTATTTAGCTACAACTGCATGCGAAACAAACGAGTTAACTTCAAATCCATGCGATACACATGATTTAGCTTCAAATCAATGCGATGTAGAAGGTTCAGCTTCAAATGCATACGAAACACATGATTTCTCTTCAAATCAATTCGAAGTACAATGCTTAGATTCAAATCCATGCGAAACAAATGATTTAGCTTCAAATGAATGCGAAGTAGAAGGCTTAGCTTCAAATACATGCGAAAAAAATGGTTTAGCTACAAATACTTGTGATATAGATTATTTAGCTGCAACTGCATGCGAAACTAACGAGTTAGCTTCAAATCCACGCGAAACACACGATTTATCTTCAAATCAATGCGATGTAGAAGGTTTAGCTTCAAAACCATGCGATACACAAGATTTAGCTTCAAATCAATGCGATGTAGAAGGTTTAGCTTCAAATCCATGCAAAACACGTGATTTATCTTCCAATTAATGCGAAGTAGAAGGCTTAGCTTCAAATCCATGGGAATCAAATGGTTTAGCTTGAAATACTTGTGATATACGTTATTTAGATTTAACTGCATGCGCAACGAACGAGTTAGCTTCAAATCCATGCCAAACACATGATTTAGCTGCAAATCAAAGCGATGTAGAAGGTTTGGCTTCAAATCCATGCGATTCACAAGATTTAGCTTCAAATCAATGCGATGTAGAAGGTTCAGCTTCAAATCCATGCGACACATATGATTTAGCTTCAAATACTTGCGATATAAGTGATATAGCTTCAAAAGCTGGAGGAACAAACGAGGTGGCTTCAATTCCATGCGGAACAAATGATTTAGCTTCAAATCAATGCGAAGTAGAAGGCGTAGCTTCAAATCAATGCGAAACAAATGGATTAGCTACAAATACTTGTGATATACATTATTTAGCTACAACTGCATGCGAAACTAACGAGTTATCTTCAAATCAATGCGATGTAGAAGGTTTAGCTTCAAATCCAAGCGAAACACATGATTTAGCTTCAAATACTTGCGATATAAGTGATATAGCTTCAAATACAGGCGAAACAAACGAGTTAGCATCAAATCCATGCGAAACACATGATTCAGCTGCAAATCAACGCGATGTAGAAGGTTTAGCTTCAAATCCATGCCAAACACATGATTTAGATTTAAATCCATGGGATGTAGAAGGTTTAGCTTCAAATCCATGCGAAACACATTATTTAGCTGCTAATCAGTGCGAAGTAGAAGGCTCGGGTTCAAATCAATGCGATTCAAATAGTTCATCGTCAAATACTTGTGAAAGACATGATTTAGTTTTAACTGCATGCGAAACAAACAAGTTTGCTTCAAATCCATGCGATACACAAGATTTAGCTTCAAATCAATGCAATGTAGTAGGTTCAGCTTCAAATCTATGCGATATAAGTGACATAGCTTCAAAAGCTGGAGGAACAAATGAGGAAGCTTCAATTCCATGCGAAACAAATGATTTACACTTCAATCAATGCGAAGTAGAAGGGTTAGCTTCAGATCCATGCGGAACAAATGGATTAGCTACACATACTTGTGATATACATTATTTAGCTACAACTACATGCGAAACAAACGAGTTAGCTTCAAATCCATGCGATACACATAATTTAGCTTCAAATCAATGCGATGTAGAAGGTTTAGCTTCAAATCCATGCGATACACAGGATTTACCTTCAAATCAATGCGATGTAGTAGGTTCAGCTTCAAATCCATGCGACACATATGATTTAGCTTCAAATACTTGCGATATAAGTAATATAGCTTCAAAAGCTGTAGGAACAAACGAGGTAGCTTCAATTCCATGCGAGAAACATGAATTAGCTGCAAATCAATGCGATGTAGAAGGTTTAGCTTCAAATCCATACGAAACACATGATTTAGCTTCAAATCGATGCGATGTAGAAGGTTCAGCTTCAAATCTATGCGACACATATGATTTAGCTTCAAATACTTGCGATATAAGAGATATAGCTTCAAAAGCTGGAGGAACAAACGAGGTGGCTTCAAGTTCATGCGAAACAAATGATTTAGCTTCAAATCAATGCGAAGTAGAAGGCGTAGCTTCAAATACATGCGAAACAAATGGTTTAGCTTCAAATACTTGTGATATACGTTATTCAGATTTAACTGCATGCGCAACGAACGAGTTAGCTTCAAATCCATGCGAAACACATGATTCAGCTGCAAATCAATGCGAAGTAGAAGGCTTGGCTTCAAATCCATTCGATACACAAGATTTAGCTTCAAATCAATGCGATGTAGAAGGTTCAGCTCCAAATCCATGTGACACATATGATTTAGCTTCAAATACTTGCGATATAAGTGATATAGCTTCAAAAGCTGGAGGAACAAACGAGGTAGCTTCAATTCCATGCAAGACACATGATTTAGCTTCAAATAAATGCGATGTAGAAGGTTCAGCTTCAAATCCATACGAAACACATGATTTAGCTTCAAATACTTGCGATATAAGTGATATAGCTTCGAATACAGGCGAAACGAACGAGTTAGCTTCAAATCCATGCGAAACACATGATTCAGCTGCAAATCAATGCGATGTAGAAGGATTAGCTACAAATCCATGCGAAACACATTATTTAGTTGCAAATCAGTGAGAAGTAGAAGGCTCGGGTTCAAATCAATGCAATTCAAATGGTTCATCTTCAAATACTTGTGCAAGACATGATTTAGCTTCATCTGCATGCGAAACACATGATTTAGCTTCAAATCAATGCGATGTAGAAGGTTTAGCTTCAAATCCATGCAAAACACGTGATTTATCTTCCAATTAATGCGAAGTAGAAGGCTTAGCTTCAAATCCATGGGAATCAAATGGTTTAGCTTGAAATACTTGTGATATACGTTATTTAGATTTAACTGCATGCGCAACGAACGAGTTAGCTTCAAATCCATGCCAAACACATGATTTGGCTGCAAATCAAAGCGATGTAGAAGGTTTGGCTTCAAATCCATGCGATTCACAAGATTTAGCTTCAAATCAATGCGATGTAGAAGGTTCAGCTTCAAATCCATGCGACACATATGATTTAGCTTCAAATACTTGCGATATAAGTGATATAGCTTCAAAAGCTGGAGGAACAAACGAGGTGGCTTCAATTCCATGCGGAACAAATGATTTAGCTTCAAATCAATGCGAAGTAGAAGGCGTAGCTTCAAATCAATGCGAAACAAATGGATTAGCTACAAATACTTGTGATATACATTATTTAGCTACAACTGCATGCGAAACTAACGAGTTATCTTCAAATCAATGCGATGTAGAAGGTTTAGCTTCAAATCCAAGCGAAACACATGATTTAGCTTCAAATACTTGCGATATAAGTGATATAGCTTCAAATACAGGCGAAACAAACGAGTTAGCTTCAGATCCATGCGAAACATACGATTTAGCTTCAAACCAATGCGATGTAGAAGGTTTAGCTTCAAATCGAAACGAAACACATGATTTAGCTTCAAATACTTGCGATATAAGTGATCTAGCTTCAAATACAGGCGAAACGCACGAGTTAGCATCAAATCCATGCGAAACACATGATTCAGCTGCAAATCAACGCGATGTAGAAGGTTTAGCTTCAAATCCATGTCAAACACATGATTTAGATTTAAATCCATGGGATGTAGAAGGTTTAGCTTCAAATCCATGCGAAACACATTATTTAGCTGCTAATCAGTGCGAAGTAGAAGGCTCGGGTTCAAATCAATGCGATTCAAATAGTTCATCGTCAAATACTTGTGAAAGACATGATTTAGTTTTAACTGCATGCGAAACAAACAAGTTTGCTTCAAATCCATGCGATACACAAGATTTAGCTTCAAATCAATGCAATGCATTAGGTTCAGCTTCAAATCTATGCGATATAAGTGACATAGCTTCAAAAGCTGGAGGAACAAATGAGGAAGCTTCAATTCCATGCGAAACAAATGATTTACACTTCAATCAATGCGAAGTAGAAGGCTTAGCTTCAGATCCATGCGGAACAAATGGATTAGCTACACATACTTGTGATATACATTATTTAGCTACAACTACATGCGAAACAAACGAGTTAGCTTCAAATCCATGCGATACACATGATTTAGCTTCAAATCAATGCGATGTAGAAGGTTTAGCTTCAAATCCATGCGATACACAAGATTTACCTTCAAATCAATGCGATGTAGTAGGTTCAGCTTCAAATCCATGCGACACATATGATTTAGCTTCAAATACTTGCGATATAAGTAATATAGCTTCAAAAGCTGTAGGAACAAACGAGGTAGCTTCAATTCCATGCGAGAAACATGAATTAGCTGCAAATCAATGCGATGTAGAAGGTTTAGCTTCAAATCCATACGAAACACATGATTTAGCTTCAAATCGATGCGATGTAGAAGGTTCAGCTTCAAATCTATGCGACACATATGATTTAGTTTCAAATACTTGCGATATAAGAGATATAGCTTCAAAAGCTGGAGGAACAAACGAGGTGGCTTCAAGTTCATGCGAAACAAATGATTTAGCTTCAAATCAATGCGAAGTAGAAGGCGTAGCTTCAAATACATGCGAAACAAATGGTTTAGCTTCAAATACTTGTGATATACGTTATTTAGATTTAACTGCATGCGCAACGAACGAGTTAGCTTCAAATCCATGCGAAACACATGATTCAGCTGCAAATCAATGCGATGTAGAAGGCTTGGCTTCAAATCCATGCAAAACAAATGGCTTAACTACAAATACTTGTGATATACATTATTTAGCTACAACTGCATGCGAAACAAACGAGTTAACTTCAAATCCATGCGATACACATGATTTAGCTTCAAATCAATGCGATGTAGAAGGTTCAGCTTCAAATCCATACGAAACACATGATTTCTCTTCAAATCAATTCGAAGTACAATGCTTAGATTCAAATCCATGCGAAACAAATGATTTAGCTTCAAATGAATGCGAAGTAGAAGGCTTAGCTTCAAATACATGCGAAACAAATGGTTTAGCTACAAATACTTGTGATATAGATTATTTAGCTACAACTGCATGCGAAACTAACGAGTTAACTTCAAATCCACGCGAAACACACGATTTATCTTCAAATCAATGCGATGTAGAAGGTTTAGCTTCAAATCCATGCGATACACAAGATTTAGCTTCAAATCAATGCGATGTAGAAGGTTTAGCTTCAAATCCATGCAAAACACGTGATTTATCTTCCAATTAATGCGAAGTAGAAGGCTTAGCTTCAAATCCATGAGAATCAAATGGTTTAGCTTGAAATACTTGTGATATACGTTATTTAGATTTAACTGCATGCGCAACGAACGAGTTAGCTTCAAATCCATGCGAAACACATGATTTAGCTGCAAATCAATGCGATGTAGAAGGTTTAGCTTCACATCCATGCCAAACACATGATTTAGATTCAAATCCATGGGATGTGGACGGTTCAGCTTCAAATCCATGCGACACATATGATTTAGCTTCAAATACTTGCGATATAAGTGATATAGCTTCAAAAGCAGGAGGAACAAACGAGGTAGCTTCAATTACATGCGAAACAAATGATTTAGCTTCAAATCAATGCGAAGTAGAAGGCTTAGCTTCAAATCCATGCGAAACAAATGGTTTACCTAGAAATGCATGTGATATACATTACTTAGCTACAACTGCATGTGAAACAAACGAGTTAGCTTCAAATCCATGCGAAACACACGAGTTATCTTCAAATCAATGCGATGTAGAAGGTTTAGCTTCAAATCCAAGCGAAACACATGATTTAGCTTCAAATACTTGCGATATAAGTGATATAGCTTCAAATACAGGCGAAACAAACGAGTTAGCTTCAGATCCATGCGAAACATACGATTTAGCTTCAAACCAATGCGATGTAGAAGGTTTAGCTTCAAATCGAAACGAAACACATGATTTAGCTTGAAATACTTGCGATATAAGTGATCTAGCTTCAAATACAGGCGAAACGCACGAGTTAGCATCAAATCCATGCGAAACACATGATTCAGCTGCAAATCAACGCGGTGTAGAAGGTTTAGCTTCAAATCCATGCCAAACACATGATTTAGATTTAAATCCATGGGATGTAGAAGGTTTAGCTTCAAATCCATGCGAAACACATTATTTAACTGCAAATCAGTGCGAAGTAGAAGGCTCGGGTTCAAATCAATGCGATTCAAATGGTTCATTTTCAAATACTTGTGAAAGACATGATTTAGCTTCAACTGCATGCCAAACACATGATTTAGCTTCAAATCAATGCGATGTAGAAGGTTTAGCTTCAAGTCCATGCCAAACACGTGATTTAGCTGCAAATCAGTGCGAAATAGAAGGCTCGGGTTCAAATCAATGCGATTCAAATGGTTCATTTTCAAACACTTGTGAAAGACATGATTTAGCTTCAACTGCATGCCAAACACATGATTTAGCTTCAAATCAATGCGATGTAGAAGGTTTAGCTTCAAGTCCATGCCAAACACGTGATTTAGCTGCAAATCAGTGCGAAATAGAAGGCTCGGGTTCAAATCAATGCGATTCAAATGGTTTAGCTTGAAATACTTGTGATATACGTTATTTAGATTTAACTGCATGCGCAACGAACGAGTTAGCTTCAAATCCATGCGAAACACATGATTTAGCTGCAAATCAATGCGATGTAGAAGGTTTAGCTTCAAATCCATTCGATACACAAGATTTAGCTTCAAATCAATGCGATGTAGAAGGTTCAGCTCCAAAACCATGTGACACATATGATTTAGCTTCAAATACTTGCGATATAAGTGATATAGCTTCAAAAGCTGGAGGAACAAACGAGGTAGCTTCAATTCCATGCAAGACACATGATTTAGCTTTAAATAAATGCGATGTAGAAGGTTCAGCTTCAAATCCATACGAAACACATGATTTAGCTTCAAATACTTGCGATATAAGTGATATAGCTTCGAATACAGGCGAAACGAACGAGTTAGCTTCAAATCCATGCGAAACACATGATTCAGCTGCAAATCAATGCGATGTAGAAGGATTAGCTACAAATCCATGCGAAACACATTATTTAGTTGCAAATCAGTGAGAAGTAGAAGGCTCGGGTTCAAATCAATGCAATTCAAATGGTTCATCTTCAAATACTTGTGCAAGACATGATTTAGCTTCATCTGCATGCGAAACACATGATTTAGCTTCAAATCAATGCGATGTAGAAGGTTTAGCTTCAAATCCATGCAAAACACGTGATTTATCTTCCAATTAATGCGAAGTAGAAGGCTTAGCTTCAAATCCATGAGAATCAAATGGTTTAGCTTGAAATACTTGTGATATACGTTATTTAGATTTAAATGCATGCGCAACGAACGAGTTAGCTTCAAATC